>NC_140909.1:30542281-30570510 GCF_045865225.1 Trachurus japonicus | reverse complement strand
TAGCATGGCTGTGAACTATAGCCTACTTTGTTTTTCACCTGATTCATTAAATTATGTTTTGTTATAACTGAAAGTTATTAGTAATAATAATCAAAAGTTCTAAATATGGTTAAAAGATTAAATGAGTAAACAAACTGGGGCTCATGAACACAGTAAACAGGTTGTTGTATAGATAAAAATCAATACTTAAACAACGCTGGAAGGCCTGTGTACAGAGTTTTCAGATAACAGTAGTGATATACATTCACATCACTGTTGTGTCACACCATTCGGTCCTAGCTGACCTGTCTACATGGAGGAGGGTGGTGGTGAGGTCAGGGTCAGTATAAAGAGCACAATACTCCTCACACAGCACATCCAGTCAGTGCAGTCCTAATAAATGATGTTATTCTACAGCCTCAGACGTCACTAACGTGGACACTCAGTCCCTGCAGAGCTAAATGTTCAATTGTCTTAATGTAATGATGCAAAGCACAGTCCTCAAACAAGGCGAGCTGGAGCGGGAGACAGTTTAACAGATAAGTGATGCTCAGATTAATGACACTATGAGTGACTGATCTCACAGCCAGGGTTTCTTCTCTCACTGGTTTATGTCTTATATCACAGTGGCCTAATCTGTTGTTCCACAAACAGTAGTATCACTGATGCTACTCCAGCTTTAAAAACACTAATTACCTGAAGCACTTTCTACTTACACAGGTCAGAGAGAAATGTTGACTTTGTAAACTCCATTTATTTGATAAATCCTGATATTAACTCAAACATTTACATGTGAAATCTAGCACAGCAAAGATGAACCTGGTGATCTCTGATTAGTTTTACCCCCAGTTCAACTGCTTAACGATTTTATTCAAACTGAACTTGTGAAATTATTTATTTGGGACTGCTCCCAGGTATCAAAAATGTCCATTTCAGCAAAAACGGAAACAAGGCACTCACTTGACATGAGGTAAAGTGGTAGAGTACACAGCTCCAGATTTCTCAATCAAATCCAGACTTGGGGGGGGGGGGCCCTCTCCCAGAAATGCGTCCAAAGTGATCTCCATCGTGTAGCAGGAAGGTTTAAAATTAGTCTCAGACCACCAAAAAGTCAGGTGGAGTAGAATAATTTGTACCAGAAAGATTTGGCAAAAATGTCTCCAACATAAAAGCAAAAAGAATCAATGGCCAAAAATATGAACACACCATGATTGGTTTGCTTAAAAATTATAAAAACATTTTATTACAGACTAAAAGTTTCTCCACAGGTTGTGATCAGTTTAAAAATAAAGTGCAAGTGAAATGTCCACTGATGAAACATCAAAGTTGGCCTCAGGCGTCTTTGAGCAGAGCAGCCGCCATGTTCTTGACGAGCGCCGACTTGAGCTGAGGGATGAGGCTGATCTTCATCAGCTTGCTGCTCGAGTACTTGTTCTTGATGGCCTGAACAGAAACACAGGTTTAACGTCACAGTCTGTGTGTGAGGAGATGGTCGACTCTGCTGTCTGACAGTAAACTCACCAAGAACTTTGTTCTCCCTTCGTTCACATTCACCACGTTTTTGGCGATGTGCTGCATGATGGGCTTCAGGTGGGCCTCGTCGTACGTGGAGTAGTGCTGCTGTGTGGGAGACTGAGACAAGAAGGACAGAACCAGTCAGTTGGTTCCCAGCAGCTGAGACAGACACAATCAGAAACATTAAAAGGTGAGTGGACATCAGACTGACCCAGGACAGCCCTTCAAGCAGCAGCTGAGACAGACACAGAGCGGCAGCAGCCACCTCAGAGGGACGGTAGTGCACCATGTTGTAGTCCAGGAGGGTCAGCTCCATCAGGTACTTGGCCAGTGTGTGTCTCTCTACATCAGACTGACACACAAACATCCACAACACACTGAGCACACTTCATAAACACCTGCAACACTTGTGTTATTTTCTACAGTAGCTCTAACACTGCAGGACACCAATCACATATTCACCCTACAGATTAATGTCCAGACAATTTATCACAAATTAATTTGAGTAGTTCATTTCATTATTGGACCATCATCATCGAGTCAGAAACTTACGTTGGCCACCTTTGACGCCCGCCTGAGGAAGTGCAGTGGGAGAGGACGTCCCAGCTGAAACTTGAGCGTCTCCAGAATCAGCTGCTCCATCTGCAGAATCTGAGACTTGGTGAAGGCGTTGTCTGTGATGTAGGCAAAGTCTCCGACCTCTGGAGCATACATCTCCTCGTACTTACAGGCCACCAGCATGGACGTCACGCCAACGAGCTGCAGCTTCCTGCGAGACACTGGCTGAACCTGAAGGACGGCAGGAAGCATTGGTTTTATACAGACATTTATTCTTGTCCAATTCAGTCTCACTGAATAATGATAATGAGTACAATTCTGGAGCGAGGCCGCAGCGGTCTCACCTGCAGGAAACGATCCAGGATGGCAACTGTGAGGTACAGAGTCTCGTGCAGCAGCTGGAACCTGGAGTGAACCTGGACCAGCCAGTCAACCAGAAGAGCTCGCATGCGTTCAGTGATCTCATAACCCTGCATGTAGTTGGCTCGTATGGACTGCTGCACCTGGAGACGCAACACGTCGTCAGACAACTCAAGAGGATGAGCAGTTGGGTTGTGTGGAGAATAACTCACCTCCAGGACGTGCAGGTACTTGTAGATCTCCTTCACGTACTGTGAGCAAAGCTGCGGCAGATCGCCGTCCTGCTCGTCCACGTCATGCACAGTGAGCAGCGTCTCAGAAAAAGCCTGGCACAGCTCGTCCTCCTTCATGGACACATCGGCCGGCTCCTCCGGCACCAAAGGGAGCGGGTCCGCAGGTTCCTGGACCTGGACTTGTGGAGGAACCACCGCTGTGGGTTTGGCTTTCTGAGCACAAGGTGGTTTGTCTGATGGTTTGACTGGTCCCCTCCTCTGAGCAAAGTCAGATTAAGGTACAATTAGAAATATTTGGAAAAGCAGCAACTTATATTAACAAGTGAGGGAAACTAAGTTTTTCCTTCAGCATAGGATCACAATGGTGAGGTGTGAGCTGTTGCTGGGTGAGCAAGAACTGCAGCTAAAGTGAGTAACGCGTTTTTTTTAAAGATAATTTCACAGTCAAACCTTAGACGTATGAAAATGTGTAGTTTAGGCTGACTGACACAAACCCAATCAAAATACTGACATTTAACTGTTTTAACGACTTTATCGATTAGCTGACCAGACACCTGACAGTGAACACATGGTGTCAGTGCTGCATCAATGATGTCGGACCACTCATGTTGGGGCTGTGTCTGACTCATACAGTCTGTGGTCTGCAGCTGCTGCTGCTGCTGCTACTGTTGTCGTTGTTGTTGGTGGTGGTGGCAGCAGTGGGGGAGAGCATAGGCATACATGACTTGTCTATGGGGGAGAGGAGGTGGGCGTTGAGGTCTGGTCTGTGCTCCGCCATGTTGTTTTACCTTCGTGTTGACCGCCGCACCGGGAAAGTTGGTCACCTCCCCGAGAGCAGCTCTCCTCGGGCCCGGGACTGCAGCTTTCCCCCTCGCTGGGTTCACAACATGCGGCCGCTGCTGCAACAACAAACCGTCGAGATAATTAACGACACAGGTGAAAACAGCGACGGTTGATAGAGCGGAGAGCTAGAGGACGTGAACAGAGGAGCAGCGTCACCAACAAACAACGACATGAACTCAGGTCACTCACCGCAGCTCGGACTTCCACAGACGACATGTTGAACGGCGGCAGAACTGACGTCTGACCGTCACTGAGGGAACCACTCGCTGATTTAGCTCGAGAAACGACTGTTACAAAGCACCGACAAGATCCGTGAACACCGACGTGCGCAGAATCAGCAGATAACAACACGAAGACACGAGCAGCTTTCAAATAGCGCTCCGTGGAATCTGATTGGACAGAGCCTGAGTAGGACGCTCCTGATTGGCTGACAGCATCAGGTCTAAAATTAAAGGGCTAAACACAGAAAAACATTGCATGGCGTTATCATAGACATGATACATAGGCCTATATTTGTAGGCCTAAGTATCATGCTATTTAAGTAACTATTAAAAAGCATAATAACTATTTAGTCATATCTTGTCATGATTAAATTTTGTATAACTTTAAATAATAACAAACAGATCTCCAGTGTGTATCCAACACTATAAAACATTTCATTAGAAATTTTCCTGCAGTCATACTCACATAAGTCATCAGCTGTATTTATGGAAGGTAGTACAGGCCATCAGTGTAAATCTATACACAAGACGGTTTGTATTAAAGGTTAAAGACCGATTTGTATTTTTATTTGACTGATACATTAGTCTGGTGAACCTCTAAAGAAATATACAGTAGGCTATATGCAAAAAAGTTATCTGAGTGTCAACACAAGCGTTTACAAGAATGACCAATTTTATTTCTGGAAAGGAAACCAGTCACACCTCTTGCCTCTTTATTAGAGCACTGTCCCGTCTGAGAGCGTTGCTGCAGCCACAGCAATACATGAGTATACAATTTTTATTAAATTTTTTAAAGAGTAGAAAATGCTCCTCAGCTGGTGACATGATAGCAGTAAAAAAAAACAACAACAAAAACAACAAGCTTTTAACTGATGATAAAAATAATTGTTAGTTGCAGCTCTAGTGTCTTCTGCTAAGTCTGAGCTCCAAATATATATAGACAGACGACAGATTAGAGAAGAAACCAGCCTGGATTCAGCACATACAGGAGATTAAGGAGCAACAACAACCATCAAAACACTAAATGAGAAGATCATTAGTGCATCCATCCGAGATAAAATACCTGGACGCCCCGAGGCTTCCATCACCTGTCTGTACAACCTCTTCCATTTGTAAATGACAGTAAAAATCATGCAATAAAAATATGATGGACACACTTCTCTGGTATCACATCATTACAACCCCACTTCATTCATTTATTGTGTTGTTCTTTGCTTTGTGAAGAGACAAAGTGACCCAAACAGGACAAGGAGGACACGTCATGTCTTCACATGTGGATCTGTCCAGTTTGTCCTCCATGATGATTTTAAATAAAGACTTGGATTTGGTTGCAAAGCATCAAATTTTCCAATACACATAACCAGGAGACAGATGACAACCCAGCATCTGTGGTCTTAACATTTATTCTGTATGTTTTTCTGTAGAGGGGCTGGACAGTCTGTGAACACTATCAGTTTCCACTTTGGTTCATCTGCAGATAATCAAGTTTCTCCTGGGTCTTGTAAAGTTTACCCAACTTCTTGGCTTGACCTTTGCTGAGCTCCTTCCCTTCGACGTTGTGAGTGGGGAAACCCTGTTTACAACAAACAAAACAAAAAGATTAAGTTCGGATTGGTCATGTTTTCACACCAGAGCAGAGCAAATTAGTGTGTAAAACAAATTTCCCCTCATTTTTCTAATCTGTCATTACAAATCATCATCCTAGCCTTGCTTGTTTTTACCATCTATGGTTTTTAATCTGAAAGAGAACAAAATTCAGATAAAAGTGCAGCCTGGGACTTACACTTAATATTGAAAGGTAAGTGGGATAGTGAATGTTATCTGGTCTGCTTAAAAGTTATAAACCAATAGTAAACCAATGGTTCTCAAAGCGGGGTCCGAAGACCCCCAGGGTCCCTGAGAGGGTTCAATGGGGTCCCCAACTTTTTCTTGAAATTTTACCACTGTCTTCTAGAATGTATTACGTTTTTTTAGAGGATATTTTTTGCCACTTTTATTATTATAATTTTACTCTTTTTTGTTTTAAATTTTTTTACCACTTTTTCTAGAACTTTTTTTTATTTTTAGAAATTTGACCAGTTTTCCCTAGAATTATTTTAAAAGAAATTAGAGAAATTTTACCACTTGTTATTAGAATTTTTTTATTTACTTATTTTATTTTATTTTTTAGCTTTTTTTATTTTAGAAATGTGTGAAAGTTTTTGGAGAAATTGTACCACTTTTTTAATGAAATTTTTTCTACAATATTTCCAGAAATTCACGCCAGTGGCCCTAATTTGAACATACATTGACGAAAAAAGTAATGTTCTTCAGTCTCAGAACAAATATTTGTGTATTTCTGGTGTTTGCTGGTAATTTGTGTCAATTTAGGGGTCACTGGTGTAAAGTTTGAGAACCACTGCTGTAAACACATTATCTGCTTTTTTATTTTTGCTTTGAAATAAACTACAACAACAATATGCAACAACAATTTTTGAAGTGCAGCAACAACAATTAAGTGTTTTTGTAATTACGTAGAATTTTTCTAGGGATCTACAGAAGTTATGCAGTATAACTTTAAAAAAGTATACTGCATGTGTTTAGTATGCTTATGCCTTGGGCCGGCTCTACACGCCTTTTACTGACATTTTCTGGGGATTTTACTCGGTTATGATGGAACTGCCCCTCCACATCAATAGTTCTCAAAGTAGTGTCCGGGGACCCCCAGGGGTCCTTAAAGACCCACTCCGGTGAAAATTGTGTTTTTTGAGCTTTTCACATGTTCCTGTGGCATTTTTCTTGTGTTAGAGCACATATCAGCAGAAAAGGAAGTGCAAAATTGCATTTCTGAGTTTTTCTGCCGTCAAACTGCTGTGAACCAATGGCAGACTCAAACTGGCAGTTTCAGGGAGACTGGAGCTGACGTGTCACAGCTCCAGGGGAGGGCACTAGTGCTACAAGCTCCCGCCCCGCTATGCATCTGGCTCAGAGGTGAAAGGCTTGACAGCTCGGTGTAGCTGTCAAGGTATAACAGGTATAGCTCACCTGGTAGAGCAGCTTGCACCATGAGCAGAGCAAGGACTATGTTCCACTCTGGGATCAAATCCCAGTGTGGAGTTTTACGCTACAGCGCTGAATCTATAATTGTACAATGTCCAGCTGTCAGCAAGCGGGGGGTGGGTGTGAGGAGGTGGGTGTGAGGAGGTGGCTGGGCGGGTGCAAAGCAGCGCAGTCTCCGCCCCCCTGCCAGAGGTGCATTGCTAATGTGCATGGCCAATGAGCTGGTTTTAAAATGACCAAAAAGGGTCGCGGGAGTGGGACTTTAAGAGGGTTGAAGGGGGTTCCCAACTTTTTCTTGAAATTTTACTGTTGAGTTGTTCAACATTCAGTCATTTTTCAAAACCCCGCCCCCTCATCTGGCTTCACCTGGGATAAACCAGGTTAGTTATTACAGTAACAGAGAGGTCAAAGTCCAAGGAACAACTTTATTGGAATTTGTCCGTCCCAGAGCGGCAGACTGAATAATACCCCTTTCCCACTGGCCAAAAAACCCGTTTAAACCCGCTAACAATCGGCTTTTGGTGGCAGTGGGAAAGGCGCACCGAGCCGCGTCGACGCGGGTCAAACGACTCGGCAAGCGACGCGGGTTAAAATCGCCTTTAATCGGCTCGGCTCCGAACGGCTTGCAGTGGGAACGCCAGACCCGCGTCAACCCGCTAATTTACGTGATGACACTGAACGTTACGTGACGCTACGTCATCGCGCCGGTCGCGTCTCATATCACGTACCAATTTACCAAAACAAAGCTCTGCTCTCATTCCAGACTGGGATCAAAAGATCAGAGAACACTGACCAAAAACGATAGAAAAAAAGAAAAGAAAAGAAGCGACAGTCTGTTTAACTGACGTGTTGTGCCGCGGACATCCGTCATCCGGCCGCAGCAGACTCTCTGTCCTCCGCGGTCCTGGTGCTCCAGGTCAGCCAGCCAGAGAGTCTGCCTCGGCGGACGGACACTCCGCGGCGGGCGGCTGTGGCATGACTGTGTGTGTCTCTTGCACCGCAGATGAGAGCGGGGCGACTGGTTTATGCTCTGTCTGACTCCTCAGCGGGGGGGCAGACTCGACTCATTTTGGTCAATGGGAAAGGGGCCAAATGCCAATTGTTAGCGGGTCGACCCGCGTTTAAAAAACCCGCGTCGACCCGCTAATTTTAGTGGGAAAACGGCTTAAGAGACCAAACCAACAACTTCCTGTGAGTGAGTCTACAACACTGCTGCTTCAACCTGCTGACACTCCACACACTGAAGGTGAGTTTGACTAAAACCTGGACTCAGAGTCACAGTAAACTTCAGTCAAGTCAGTAGAGGAGGGACGGGAGCCATGACTGACTCTACTTCCTGTCTGCTATCGTTTCAGCTTCACTCACAGACTAAATGGCTTCCAGACCAGAGGAGGATTTCTTCTGTCCGGTCTGTAGGTCTTCAGAGATCCTGTTCTTCTGTCCTGCAGCCACAGCTTCTGTAAAGACTGTCTGAAGAGCTGGTGGAAGGAGAAACAAGAGCGACTGCATCCAGTTTGTAAGAGAAGATCTTCAAAGGAACATCCATAATTGAAGAACCTGTGTGAAAGAGAGCAGAGATCTTCAGAGCCTTTCTGAAACTCAGACTCTTCTGTCTGGACCATCAGCAGCCAGTGTGTCTTGTCTGTCTCCATTCAGAAACACACACCAAAATCAGACCCATCGATGAATTTGCTCCACAACTCAAGAAGGAACTTGAGGAAACTCTGGAGCCCTTAAAGAAGAAGTTAAAGGGTTTTGTAGAAGTTCAAGTGAAGTTTGATCAAATAGCAGAACACATTAAGGTCCAGGCCCGACATTAAGGTCCAGGCCCGACACTGTTGGAGGTCAGTACTTTACCGTGGGTCTTACCTGTGCAGCTGTTGGAGGTCAGTACTTTACCGTGGGTCTTACCTGTGCTGTTGGAGGTCAGTACTTTACCGTGGGTCTTACCTGTGCTGTTGGAGGTCAGTACTTTACTGTGGGTCTTACCTGTGCAGCTGTTGGAGGTCAGTACTTTACCGTGGGTCTTACCTGTGCAGCTGTTGGAGGTCAGTACTTCACCGTGGGTCTTACCTGTGCTGTTGGAGGTCAGTACTTTACCGTGGGTCTTACCTGTGCTGTTGGAGGTCAGTACTTTACCGTGGGTCTTACCTGTGCAGCTGTTGGAGGTCAGTACTTTACCGTGGGTCCTACCTGTGCAGCTGTTGGAGGTCAGTACTTTACTGTGGGTCTTACTTGTGCAGCTGTTGGAGGTCAGTACTTTACCGTGGGTCTTACCTGTGCTGTTGGAGGTCAGTACTTTACCGTGGGTCTTGTTACAAGTGTAGGTGCGTAAATAACAGGCAGAGTCGAGCTGTGTCTCAGTAACGTGTATTCACAGGCTGCGCACATAACAGGACTGAGGCATGTTACCTGAAGGAAGTAAATATACATCCGTGCCGCCAGGGGGGGCTGTAGTCTGCATAACACCGCCCTACAACATCTCCCTTTCTTTAGCAGAATATAACACTGAACAACAACATCAAAATAGTGCAATGGAAATAGTAGGAAGGAAGAGATAGAAATTCAATATCAACCAGAACTTTTGCAGAAGAATAAAAACAGAACAGTTGCATCAGAACATTTGAAGTGAACATCACATCTTCTGTTTACTGTTTCTTCCTTTTTTTTTTTACCCAAATAATGTCCACTGTGAATGTGTGTTCGTTTGTGTGCGTGCATATGCGTCAGTCCCACCTTCGTGTATGACCTAGAGGTCAAGTCTGTCTGGAGGCTTAATATGCCTCCCGCTCCGGGAGACGGCCCGGACCTGTAACTCACGGCATGGCGTCAGGGCTGGCCCTAGGATTTTGGTGGCCCTAAACAAGATTTTTGTTTGTGGCTGAGGCGACTCTAAGTGCAAACACCAAATCACTGGTTAAAACTGAATACAGACGTGTTTATGCCCTCTGAGGTTTGAGGCCATTTTCTCGACTTTTACATATTTTCTTAAATTGATCTTTTTAAGATACTTGCAGATGTAACAATACTCAAGTGTTTTATGTCTACATTTTAGAACCTCTGCTGTAAGCACACTGAGGCCAATTTGTCCTAGAACACTGTATAAAGAAATAATTTAGGCCAAATGCTGGAAATTTGAGGTATGCTTTTTGAAAAATGTCAAATCCCTTGTGAAAACACACCTTCAGTCATAAGAATGAACTGTTTTTGGTGCTTGAAATAGGATATGAATACAGTAATATAATAGATAAGTGTAGAAAACAAGTCTAAAATGAATTGATTTTTGAGCACAAATGTTGTCATTCTGCCATTCTATTTTCACCAAATGTCTCAAATGTGAGATAAAAGAAGCTGAATATTGACTTCAAATTACATATAAAGCTCATAGCGTGCACGTGCAGACCTCAGGATGTTTAACCCTTGTGCTGCCCGAATGGGTCAAATAGACCCAGTCCCCCTCGTACTGTTCTCGTGGGTCAGACAGACCCAGTGACTATGGATTGAGAATTTTAACTGTCATGATTCCCTGGCAGCGGGTCAGACAGACCCAGTGAGTGTGGAATGAGACTTCTAACTGTCATGATTCCCTGGCAGCGGGTCAAAAAGACCCAGTGAGCGTGGAATGAGACTTCTAACCGTCATGATTCCCTAGCAGCGGGTCAAAAAGACCCAGTGAGTTTGGAATGAGACTTCTAACCGTCATGATTCCCTAGCAGCGGGTCAAAAAGACCCAGTGAGTTTGGAATGAGACTTCTAACCGTCATGATTCCCTGGCAGCGGGTCAAAAAGACCCAGTGAGTTTGGAATGAGACTTCTAACCGTCACGATTCCCTGGCAGCGGGTCAAAAAGACCCAGTGAGTTTGGAATGAGACTTCTAACCGTCATGACTCCCTAGCAGCGGGTCAAAAAGACCCAGTGAGTGTGGAATGAAACTTCTAACCGTCACGATTCCTTAGCAGCGGGTCAGACAGACCCAGTGAGTTTGGAATGAGACTTCTAAGTGTCATGGTTCCCTGGCAGCGGGTCAAAAAGACCCAGTGAGTTTGGAATGAGACTTCTAAGTGTCATGATTCCCTAGCAGCGGGTCGAAAAGACCCAGTGAGTTTGGAATGAGACTTCTAACCGTCATGATTCCCGAGCAGTGGATCAGAAACACCCCCCCCTAGTGTGGATAGAAATTTGTAACTCATAACCCATGACTCCTGTTGGTCTATGTTCAGTTCAGTTCAGTTCAAGCAGTTATGGCGTAAAAAAGAAGACACACAAACAACAACCATGGCACAGCAACAAACAGCAGATGACAAACAGGAGTACAATATGCAGATCAACAATACATGTCCCCAGGGCTTTGCTCTCTATTGGGTAGTGTTCTTATTTTGTTATTATTATTTGTGACACTTGAAGTGATGATTATGTGTACAATAAACCCACCTGGGTTTATTATGTGTACAATAAACCCAGGTGTGCTGAATCTGTTGATTGGCAAAACACAACATGAACAGTGTGGTCGCTTCTCTTTTCCTTCTTCTCCTCGTATACCTTCAGTTACATCTTTACATTATTGAAACAACTCTGCTGCTAACACACAGGCAGACAGCAGTTTTGTGTGTGTGTGTGTGTGTGTGTCCATCTGTGTCTGTGAAGCGGTGGTGAGGGGTTGATCATGCAGTTGGGGCCACAACTGCTCTGGACTTGTAACATACACTATATTACCAAAAGTATTCGCTCACCTGCCTTTACTCATTCTATGAACTGAAGTGCCATCCCATTCCTAACTCATAGAATTCAATATGATGTCGGTCCACCTTTTGCAGCTATTACAGCTTCAACTCTTCTGGGAAGACTGTCCACAAGGTTGAGGAGAGTGTTTATAGGAATTTTTGACCATTCTTCCAAAAGCGCATTGGTGAGGTCACACACTGATGTTGGTCGAGAAGGCCTGGCTCTCAGTCTCCGCTCTAATTCATCCCAAAGGTGTTCTATCGGGTTCAGGTCAGGACTCTGTGCAGGCCAGTCAAGTTCATCCACACCAGACTCTGTCATCCACGTCTTTATGGACCTTGCTTTGTGCACTGGTGCACAGTCATGTTGGAAGAGGAAGGGGCCCGCTCCAAACTGTTCCCACAAGGTTGGGAGCATGGAATTATCCAAAATGTTTTGGTATCCTGAAGCATTCAAAGTTCCTTTCACTGGAACTAAGGGCCAAGCCCAGCTCCTGAAAAACAACCCCATACCATAATTCCAAAATGTATACACCTGGGGCCAGGCCAAGTGATTAGGACACCTGATTCTGATCATTTGAATGGGTGAGCGAATACTTTTGGTAATATAGTGTACCTGTAAGAGGGAGGGATGGGGGTCAGACTCTGTCAGGCACTTAGTGTTGCTTGTAGCATGTATGAGAAGTGCATTATGAATAGAATCGGTCTTTGATAACATGCTGATTTGCTTTCACCCTGTGCTGATTTGCTTTCACCCTGTGTTACGTGGTACTGCTTTGTCCCTAATCCCTTTGATGACATCAGTTTCAAATTTAGCAGAGAGTCTACTCAGGACAGTTTAGATGTTAGGAGCCATACAGGGAAGACTCCCATAACAGTGTGTGATTCCTGTGCAAGGTTATTATACAGTAGCTTTAAGTTTTTCGTTGCTCTGTCCTGCCACTGTGATGTCTTCATTTTGTGCTAGGCTGTGCTCATCTATATGCATTTGGTAGTGTGGCTGTTGTCATATGTTTTGTGAGCTCTCTGACACCTGAACTTCTCTGCAGGGATGAATAAAGTTTTACTCTACTCTACTCTTGTGATGATTTTTTTTTACACCAACATCCTTTCCTAACACACTCAATGTTTTTTTTTTTTAGTCCTCCGAAGTATTCTTAGTCTCTACATGCAGTGTAATGCCATGTAAGTAAACCTGAAGCTCTATGTTTTACATTCTTATAGCTATAAAGCCACGAGTGGGGTTTCCCATCACACCACAACACACCAGGAGAACATTTCCACATACCGGGGTAACTAGTAAATCTAAACTCTAAACTAAATGAAATTTAAAAACTAACGACTGCCCTGTCCTGCTCTGCTCTGTCCTACTCTACACTGTTAGACTTTTCACTGTAAATTTACAGTATTATACTGGCAGCAGCTTCACCAGCATAATACTGTAAAATTACAGCAATTTGCTGTATCTTATAATTACAGCAAAATACTGTAATTCAAATACTGTAAATTTACAGTATTATACTGGCGAAGCTGCTGCCAGTATAATACTGTAAATTTACAGTATTTGAATATACAGTGATATCCTGTATTTAATGATGATTACAGAATATTACTGTAATAGGCTACTACTACTACTACTACTACTACTACTACTACTAATGATGATAATAATAATAATAATAATAATAATAATAATAATAATAATAATAATAATAATAATAATAATAATAATAATAATAATAATAATAATAATAAAGAAATGACAGCAAGACAGTATTCATTTTTCAATTCAAATATTTATTGCAATAAAAATGTATTTCAGTTACAGTGCATAATGACATTTGGTAACTCACTGACAATTTGTATTTGTGAGGCAGGAACATCAAATTGTTTTAATAATCCCGTAATATAGGAAATGCAGAAAACAGCCAGGACAAATGCCTGGACTAAACGTACATTTTTCTGGCCACTCGAACTCACGGACACGGCGAGGAGATGACGAGGAACTGCTTGAAAGCGGACGTCTGCCTTGCAGAATGGACACAGGCTCTAGAATGAGAAAAATGTTGCATCAGTACATGGATTATCCGTTACTCTTAACAACGTTTTTTCTCATCACGGCGATTTCACCAACATAAACAGATATATTTTTAAACGGCTAAAAAAGTGGAGTAATAATAATACCGTAATAATTAAAAAGAAAAATCCTGTTCAGTGTAGCACCGTTCTATTGTTAGGTCAGCTGCAACTTGTGGCAGAAGCCAGAGGACCCACGTGCAGAAACCGGTGGAGAAAAAAAAAGTCAAAGTCAAGGACTAAATAAAAAAAATGTCACTGTCTCTCTCACGAGCAGTGCTGTCATTCAAATTTCAGCACTGACACAGCGGACAGCGCGCCTGCATGAAATGCATGCTCCGGAGGCGATCTTTTTTCAGTTAGTTTTGCCTCTTCACAGAGATTTTTCTGTGGAGATTTTTTCTATTTTTTAAACGAGTACGAAAAATACCTGCAGGCTATTCGTGCTAACGTTAGCTACTCCAGGCATAAGTTAGACCAGTTCTGCCAGTAAAATCGTGTTGTTTAAACAGGGTTACACAATGCTATGCTCTATAATTTCAGCTAAGCTTGAATGAAAATTGAGCTAGCTAACTGAAAATGAAAAGATTCAACAACTTTGTCCAAACACGGTTCTAAATGACAGAAAATTCAACTGGAAAAAAAATCCAAACCTTCTCCTAAGTCCGGAAAAAAAGATAAATTTATGTGAACTTACTAGTGGACAGCTCCAGACATCAGAGGTGAGCAGGTAGCCTTCCTGTGACTGCTCACACACAAGCTGCAAAAAAACTGTCAACTGTTGATTTTCAAATTTATTTTTCCCACACTTTTCACCTTCCCACAATGCTCTGCTGTTTACAGTAATCCTGTAAAAAAAAGGGCCTTCTCTTAAAGTGCTGTAATCACATTTTTTTCTCCCAGATTGCATTGCAGTTTACAGTATGATACTGTATAACAGTTTTACAGTAAAATACTGCTCAGATTTTACTGTAAATTTACAGAAAAGGGTTACAGTGTACTCTGCTCTGCTCTGCGCTGCGCTGTCCTGTCCTGTCCGGTCCTGTCCTGTTCTTCTATAACCACCAGATGTTTCCACCAGCAACTAGTCTAGGAGGCCTAAAGCAGCATATGATTCAGAGTAGAGCAGGACAGAACAGAGCAGGACAGAGCACAGCAGAGCATGCTGTGGATAGAAAATTTTAACTCATAACCCGTGACTCCTGATGTTTCAGCCTGGGTCAAATATACCCAGTCAGTATGGATTGAGATTTTTTGACTGTCATGAGCAGAGCAGAGCAGGACAGGGCAAAGCATGGTGTGGATAGAAAATTGTAACTCCGGATGTTCACACAAACTCCCCCAAAATGGCAAAGTTTCTTGACAGTGTTGCCGTTCATGCATCAGATTCTTGACAGGCAACGGAGAGAGCGATGGGTTTGGTGGCCAAATACAGGGTAGTGTTTCAGAGCAAAAGAAACATTTTGAGCCTTCAAAATAACAGAGGAGGAGTGTCAGAAACTGGGCTGGCTAGTTGCCTTAACCACGCCCCCCCTTCACCCTCACACATGCAGCTTCCTCAGTCTGTCTCTGACCAAGCAAGAGTCAACACCTCTCCAGTTAAAACAATGATGGCATGACACTGACCGACAATGGCCGTCCATTTCAGAGTTTATTGAGTGGTTTCAAACGGTGTAAGGAACATCACACAACAATTGTATGAAACCTCAAGTTGAAAAATAATGTATCAAAATCCCTGTCAGTGCTTTATTTTTGTTTGGTTTGGTTTGGTTTTCATTGAAACACCATGCAGCATTTTCATTCAAACTCCTCCAAATGACAAAGTTTCTTGACAGTGTTGCTGTTCATGCATCGGATTCTTGACAGGCAACGGAGAGAGCGATGGGTTTGGCAGGCAGATAGAGGGTAGTTTTTCAGAGCAAAAGAAAAATTTTGAGCCTTCAAAAAAACAGAGGAGGAGTGTCAGAAACTGGGCTGGCTAGTTGCCTTAACCACGCCCCCCTTGACCCTCAGACATGAAGCGTCCTCAGTCTGTCTCTGACTGGGCTGGAGTCAACACCTGAACAGAGCAGGACAAAGTTGAGCAGAGCAGGAAACAGCAGAACAGTGCAGAGCAGGAAAGAGCATGTGAGAACGTGAGCCTAATGTCATTTTCACACAAGCTCCCCTAAAATGGCAAAGTTTGCTGACAGTGTTGCCGTTCCTGCATCGGATTCTTGACAGCCAACAGAGAGAGCGATGGGTTTGGCAGACAAATAAAGGGTACTTTTTCAGAGAAAAGGAAACATTTTTCAAACAGTGTAACACCACACAACAATTCTATGAAAACTTCAAGTTGAAAAATAATGACAATAAAATGAAAAATAATGTATCAAAATCTCTGTCAGTGTTTATTTTGTTGTGTTGTGTTTTGTTTTGTCATTTTCACACAAACTCCCCCAAATGACAAAGTTTCTTGACAGTGTTGTCGTTCATGCATCAGATTCTTGACAGGCAACGGAGAGAGCGATGGGTTTGGTGGCCAAATACAGGGTAGTTTTTCAGAGCAAAAGAAACATTTTGAGCCTTCAAAAAAACAGAAGAGGAGTGTCAGAAACTGGGCTGGCTAGTTGCCTTAACCACGCCCCCCCTTGACCCTCAGACATGAAGCATCCTCAGTCTGTCTCTGACCAAGCTGGAGTCAACACCTCTCCAGTTAAAACAATAATGGCATGACACTGACCAACAATGCAAGTTCATTTCAGAGTTTATTGAGTGGTTTCAAACGAGTAAGGAACATCACACAACAATTGTATGAAACCTCAAGTTGAAAAATAATGTATCAAAATCCCTGTCAGTGTTTTTTTTTGTTTGTTTGTTTGGTTTGGTTTGGTTTTCATTGAAACACCATGCAGCATTTTCATTCAAACTCCTCCAAATGACAAAGTTTCTTGACAGTGTTGCTGTTCATGCATCGGATTCTTGACAGGCAACGGAGAGAGCGATGGGTTTGGCAGGCAGATAGAGGGTAGTTTTTCAGAGCAAAAGAAAAATTTTGAGCCTTCAAAAAAACAGAGGAGGAGTGTCAGAAACTGGGCTGGCTAGTTGCCTTAACCACGCCCCCCTTGACCCTCAGACATGAAGCGTCCTCAGTCTGTCTCTGACTGAGCTGGAGTCAACACCTGAACAGAGCAGGACAAAGTTGAGCAGAGCAGGAAACAGCAGAACAGTGCAGAGCAGGAAAGAGCATGTGAGAACGTGAGCCTAATGTCATTTTCACACAAGCTCCCCTAAAATGGCAAAGTTTGCTGACAGTGTTGCCGTTCCTGCATCGGATTCTTGACAGCCAACAGAGAGAGCGATGGGTTTGGCAGACAAATAAAGGGTACTTTTTCAGAGAAAAGGAAACATTTTTCAAACAGTGTAACACCACACAACAATTCTATGAAAACTTCAAGTTGAAAAATAATAACAATAAAATGAAAAATAATGTATCAAAATCTCTGTCAGTGTTTATTTTGTTGTGTTTTGTTTTGTCATTTTCACACAAACTCCCCCAAATGACAAAGTTTCTTGACAGTGTTGCTGTTCATGCATCGGATTCTTGACAGGCAACGGAGAGAGCGATGGGTTTGGTGGCCAAATACAGGGTAGTTTTTCAGAGCAAAAGAAACATTTTGAGCCTTCAAAAAAACAGAGGAGGAGTGTCAGGAACTGGGCTGGCTAGTTGCCTTAACCACGCCCCCCCTTGACCCTCAGACATGAAGTATCCTCAGTCTGTCTCTGACCAAGCAAGAGTCAACACCTCTCCAGTTAAAACAATAATGGCATGACACTGACCAACAATGCAAGTTCATTTCAGAGTTTATTGAGTGGATTCAAACGAGTAAGGAACATCACACAACAATTGTATGAAACCTCAAGTTGAAAAATAATGTATCAAAATCCCTGTCAGTGCTTTATTTTTGTTTGGTTTGGTTTGGTTTTCATTGAAACACCATGCAGCATTTTCATTCAAACTCCTCCAAATGACAAAGTTTCTTGACAGTGTTGCTGTTCATGCATCGGATTCTTGACAGGCAACGGAGAGAGCGATGGGTTTGGCAGGCAGATAGAGGGTCGTTTTTCAGAGCAAAAGAAAAATTTTGAGCCTTCAAAAAAACAGAGGAGGAGTGTCAGAAACTGGGCTGGCTAGTTGCCTTAACCACGCCCCCCTTGACCCTCAGACATGAAGCGTCCTCAGTCTGTCTCTGACTGGGCTGGAGTCAACACCTGAACAGAGCAGGACAAAGTTGAGCAGAGCAGGAAACAGCAGAACAGTGCAGAGCAGGAAAGAGCATGTGAGAACGTGAGCCTAATGTCATTTTCACACAAGCTCCCCTAAAATGGCAAAGTTTGCTGACAGTGTTGCCGTTCCTGCATCGGATTCTTGACAGCCAACAGAGAGAGCGATGGGTTTGGCAGACAAATAAAGGGTACTTTTTCAGAGAAAAGGAAACATTTTTCAAACAGTGTAACACCACACAACAATTCTATGAAAACTTCAAGTTGAAAAATAATAACAATAAAATGAAAAATAATGTATCAAAATCTCTGTCAGTGTTTATTTTGTTGTGTTTTGTTTTGTCATTTTCACACAAACTCCCCCAAATGACAAAGTTTCTTGACAGTGTTGCTGTTCATGCATCGGATTCTTGACAGGCAACGGAGAGAGCGATGGGTTTGGTGGCCAAATACAGGGTAGTTTTTCAGAGCAAAAGAAACATTTTGAGCCTTCAAAAAAACAGAGGAGGAGTGTCAGGAACTGGGCTGGCTAGTTGCCTTAACCACGCCCCCCCTTGACCCTCAGACATGAAGTATCCTCAGTCTGTCTCTGACCAAGCAAGAGTCAACACCTCTCCAGTTAAAACAATAATGGCATGACACTGACCAACAATGCAAGTTCATTTCAGAGTTTATTGAGTGGATTCAAACGAGTAAGGAACATCACACAACAATTGTATGAAACCTCAAGTTGAAAAATAATGTATCAAAATCCCTGTCAGTGCTTTATTTTTGTTTGGTTTGGTTTGGTTTTCATTGAAACACCATGCAGCATTTTCATTCAAACTCCTCCAAATGACAAAGTTTCTTGACAGTGTTGCTGTTCATGCATCGGATTCTTGACAGGCAACGGAGAGAGCGATGGGTTTGGCAGGCAGATAGAGGGTAGTTTTTCAGAGCAAAAGAAAAATTTTGAGCCTTCAAAAAAACAGAGGAGGAGTGTCAGAAACTGGGCTGGCTAGTTGCCTTAACCACGCCCCCCTTGACCCTCAGACATGAAGCGTCCTCAGTCTGTCTCTGACTGGGCTGGAGTCAACACCTGAACAGAGCAGGACAAAGTTGAGCAGAGCAGGAAACAGCAGAACAGTGCAGAGCAGGAAAGAGCATGTGAGAACGTGAGCCTAATGTCATTTTCACACAAGCTCCCCTAAAATGGCAAAGTTTGCTGACAGTGTTGCCGTTCCTGCATCGGATTCTTGACAGCCAACAGAGAGAGCGATGAGTTTGGCAGACAAATAAAGGGTACTTTTTCAGAGAAAAGGAAACATTTTTCAAACAGTGTAACACCACACAACAATTCTATGAAAACTTCAAGTTGAAAAATAATGACAATAAAATGAAAAATAATGTATCAAAATCTCTGTCAGTGTTTATTTTGTTGTGTTTTGTTTTGTCATTTTCACACAAACTCCCCCAAATGACAAAGTTTCTTGACAGTGTTGCTGTTCATGCATCAGATTCTTGACAGGCAACGGAGAGAGCGATGGGTTTGGTGGCCAAATACAGGGTAGTTTTTCAGAGCAAAAGAAACATTTTGAGCCTTCAAAAAAACAGAAGAGGAGTGTCAGGAACTGGGCTGGCTAGTTGCCTTAACCACGCCCCCCCTTGACCCTCAGACATGAAGTATCCTCAGTCTGTCTCTGACCAAGCAAGAGTCAACACCTCTCCAGTTAAAACAATAATGGCATGACACTGACCAACAATGCAAGTTCATTTCAGAGTTTATTGAGTGGATTCAAACGAGTAAGGAACATCACACAACAATTGTATGAAACCTCAAGTTGAAAAATAATGTATCAAAATCCCTGTCAGTGTTTTTTTTTGTTTGTTTGTTTGGTTTGGTTTGGTTTTCATTGAAACACCATGCAGCATTTTCATTCAAACTCCTCCAAATGACAAAGTTTCTTGACAGTGTTGCTGTTCATGCATCGGATTCTTGACAGGCAACGGAGAGAGCGATGGGTTTGGCAGGCAGATAGAGGGTAGTTTTTCAGAGCAAAAGAAAAATTTTGAGCCTTCAAAAAAACAGAGGAGGAGTGTCAGAAACTGGGCTGGCTAGTTGCCTTAACCACGCCCCCCTTGACCCTCAGACATGAAGCGTCCTCAGTCTGTCTCTGACTGAGCTGGAGTCAACACCTGAACAGAGCAGGACAAAGTTGAGCAGAGCAGGAAACAGCAGAACAGTGCAGAGCAGGAAAGAGCATGTGAGAACGTGAGCCTAATGTCATTTTCACACAAGCTCCCCTAAAATGGCAAAGTTTGCTGACAGTGTTGCCGTTCCTGCATCGGATTCTTGACAGCCAACAGAGAGAGCGATGGGTTTGGCAGACAAATAAAGGGTACTTTTTCAGAGAAAAGGAAACATTTTTCAAACAGTGTAACACCACACAACAATTCTATGAAAACTTCAAGTTGAAAAATAATGACAATAAAATGAAAAATAATGTATCAAAATCTCTGTCAGTGTTTATTTTGTTGTGTTTTGTTTTGTCATTTTCACACAAACTCCCCCAAATGACAAAGTTTCTTGACAGTGTTGCTGTTCATGCATCGGATTCTTGACAGGCAACGGAGAGAGCGATGGGTTTGGTGGCCAAATACAGGGTAGTTTTTCAGAGCAAAAGAAACATTTTGAGCCTTCAAAAAAACAGAGGAGGAGTGTCAGGAACTGGGCTGGCTAGTTGCCTTAACCACGCCCCCCCTTGACCCTCAGACATGAAGCATCCTCAGTCTGTCTCTGACCAAGCAAGAGTCAACACCTCTCCAGTTAAAACAATAATGGCATGACACTGACCAACAATGCAAGTTCATTTCAGAGTTTATTGAGTGGATTCAAACGAGTAAGGAACATCACACAACAATTGTATGAAACCTCAAGTTGAAAAATAATGTATCAAAATCCCTGTCAGTGCTTTATTTTTGTTTGGTTTGGTTTGGTTTTCATTGAAACACCATGCAGCATTTTCATTCAAACTCCTCCAAATGACAAAGTTTCTTGACAGTGTTGCTGTTCATGCATCGGATTCTTGACAGGCAACGGAGAGAGCGATGGGTTTGGCAGGCAGATAGAGGGTAGTTTTTCAGAGCAAAAGAAACATTTTGAGCCTTCAAAAAAACAGAGGAGGAGTGTCAGAAACTGGGCTGGCTAGTTGCCTTAACCACGCCCCCCTTGACCCTCAGACATGAAGCGTCCTCAGTCTGTCTCTGACTGAGCTGGAGTCAACACCTGAACAGAGCAGGACAAAGTTGAGCAGAGCAGGAAACAGCAGAACAGTGCAGAGCAGGAAAGAGCATGTGAGAACGTGAGCCTAATGTCATTTTCACACAAGCTCCCCTAAAATGGCAAAGTTTGCTGACAGTGTTGCCGTTCCTGCATCGGATTCTTGACAGCCAACAGAGAGAGCGATGGGTTTGGCAGACAAATAAAGGGTACTTTTTCAGAGAAAAGGAAACATTTTTCAAACAGTGTAACACCACACAACAATTCTATGAAAACTTCAAGTTGAAAAATAATGACAATAAAATGAAAAATAATGTATCAAAATCTCTGTCAGTGTTTATTTTGTTGTGTTTTGTTTTGTCATTTTCACACAAACTCCCCCAAATGACAAAGTTTCTTGACAGTGTTGCTGTTCATGCATCGGATTCTTGACAGGCAACGGAGAGAGCGATGGGTTTGGTGGCCAAATACAGGGTAGTTTTTCAGAGCAAAAGAAACATTTTGAGCCTTCAAAAAAACAGAGGAGGAGTGTCAGGAACTGGGCTGGCTAGTTGCCTTAACCACGCCCCCCCTTGACCCTCAGACATGAAGTATCCTCAGTCTGTCTCTGACCAAGCAAGAGTCAACACCTCTCCAGTTAAAACAATAATGGCATGACACTGACCAACAATGCAAGTTCATTTCAGAGTTTATTGAGTGGATTCAAACGAGTAAGGAACATCACACAACAATTGTATGAAACCTCAAGTTGAAAAATAATGTATCAAAATCCCTGTCAGTGTTTTTTTTTTTTGTTTGTTTGGTTTGGTTTGGTTTTCATTGAAACACCATGCAGCATTTTCATTCAAACTCCTCCAAATGACAAAGTTTCTTGACAGTGTTGCTGTTCATGCATCGGATTCTTGACAGGCAACGGAGAGAGCGATGGGTTTGGCAGGCAGATAGAGGGTAGTTTTTCAGAGCAAAAGAAAAATTTTGAGCCTTCAAAAAAACAGAGGAGGAGTGTCAGAAACTGGGCTGGCTAGTTGCCTTAACCACGCCCCCCTTGACCCTCAGACATGAAGCGTCCTCAGTCTGTCTCTGACTGGGCTGGAGTCAACACCTGAACAGAGCAGGACAAAGTTGAGCAGAGCAGGAAACAGCAGAACAGTGCAGAGCAGGAAAGAGCATGTGAGAACGTGAGCCTAATGTCATTTTCACACAAGCTCCCCTAAAATGGCAAAGTTTGCTGACAGTGTTGCCGTTCCTGCATCGGATTCTTGACAGCCAACAGAGAGAGCGATGGGTTTGGCAGACAAATAAAGGGTACTTTTTCAGAGAAAAGGAAACATTTTTCAAACAGTGTAACACCACACAACAATTCTATGAAAACTTCAAGTTGAAAAATAATAACAATAAAATGAAAAATAATGTATCAAAATCTCTGTCAGTGTTTATTTTGTTGTGTTTTGTTTTGTCATTTTCACACAAACTCCCCCAAATGACAAAGTTTCTTGACAGTGTTGCTGTTCATGCATCGGATTCTTGACAGGCAACGGAGAGAGCGATGGGTTTGGTGGCCAAATACAGGGTAGTTTTTCAGAGCAAAAGAAACATTTTGAGCCTTCAAAAAAACAGAGGAGGAGTGTCAGGAACTGGGCTGGCTAGTTGCCTTAACCACGCCCCCCCTTGACCCTCAGACATGAAGTATCCTCAGTCTGTCTCTGACCAAGCAAGAGTCAACACCTCTCCAGTTAAAACAATAATGGCATGACACTGACCAACAATGCAAGTTCATTTCAGAGTTTATTGAGTGGATTCAAACGAGTAAGGAACATCACACAACAATTGTATGAAACCTCAAGTTGAAAAATAATGTATCAAAATCCCTGTCAGTGTTTTTTTTTTTTTGTTTGTTTGGTTTGGTTTGGTTTTCATTGAAACACCATGCAGCATTTTCATTCAAACTCCTCCAAATGACAAAGTTTCTTGACAGTGTTGCTGTTCATGCATCGGATTCTTGACAGGCAACGGAGAGAGCGATGGGTTTGGCAGGCAGATAGAGGGTAGTTTTTCAGAGCAAAAGAAAAATTTTGAGCCTTCAAAAAAACAGAGGAGGAGTGTCAGAAACTGGGCTGGCTAGTTGCCTTAACCACGCCCCCCTTGACCCTCAGACATGAAGCGTCCTCAGTCTGTCTCTGACTGGGCTGGAGTCAACACCTGAACAGAGCAGGACAAAGTTGAGCAGAGCAGGAAACAGCAGAACAGTGCAGAGCAGGAAAGAGCATGTGAGAACGTGAGCCTAATGTCATTTTCACACAAGCTCCCCTAAAATGGCAAAGTTTGCTGACAGTGTTGCCGTTCCTGCATCGGATTCTTGACAGCCAACAGAGAGAGCGATGGGTTTGGCAGACAAATAAAGGGTACTTTTTCAGAGAAAAGGAAACATTTTTCAAACAGTGTAACACCACACAACAATTCTATGAAAACTTCAAGTTGAAAAATAATAACAATAAAATGAAAAATAATGTATCAAAATCTCTGTCAGTGTTTATTTTGTTGTGTTTTGTTTTGTCATTTTCACACAAACTCCCCCAAATGACAAAGTTTCTTGACAGTGTTGCTGTTCATGCATCGGATTCTTGACAGGCAACGGAGAGAGCGATGGGTTTGGTGGCCAAATACAGGGTAGTTTTTCAGAGCAAAAGAAACATTTTGAGCCTTCAAAAAAACAGAGGAGGAGTGTCAGGAACTGGGCTGGCTAGTTGCCTTAACCACGCCCCCCCTTGACCCTCAGACATGAAGTATCCTCAGTCTGTCTCTGACCAAGCAAGAGTCAACACCTCTCCAGTTAAAAAAATAATGACATGACACTGACCAACAATGCAAGTTCATTTCAGAGTTTATTGAGTGGATTCAAACGAGTAAGGAACATCACACAACAATTGTATGAAACCTCAAGTTGAAAAATAATGTATCAAAATCCCTGTCAGTGTTTTTTTTTTTTTGTTTGTTTGGTTTGGTTTGGTTTTCATTGAAACACCATGCAGCATTTTCATTCAAACTCCTCCAAATGACAAAGTTTCTTGACAGTGTTGCTGTTCATGCATCGGATTCTTGACAGGCAACGGAGAGAGCGATGGGTTTGGCAGGCAGATAGAGGGTAGTTTTTCAGAGCAAAAGAAAAATTTTGAGCCTTCAAAAAAACAGAGGAGGAGTGTCAGAAACTGGGCTGGCTAGTTGCCTTAACCACGCCCCCCTTGACCCTCAGACATGAAGCGTCCTCAGTCTGTCTCTGACTGGGCTGGAGTCAACACCTGAACAGAGCAGGACAAAGTTGAGCAGAGCAGGAAACAGCAGAACAGTGCAGAGCAGGAAAGAGCATGTGAGAACGTGAGCCTAATGTCATTTTCACACAAGCTCCCCTAAAATGGCAAAGTTTGCTGACAGTGTTGCCGTTCCTGCATCGGATTCTTGACAGCCAACAGAGAGAGCGATGGGTTTGGCAGACAAATAAAGGGTACTTTTTCAGAGAAAAGGAAACATTTTTCAAACAGTGTAACACCACACAACAATTCTATGAAAACTTCAAGTTGAAAAATAATAACAATAAAATGAAAAATAATGTATCAAAATCTCTGTCAGTGTTTATTTTGTTGTGTTTTGTTTTGTCATTTTCACACAAACTCCCCCAAATGACAAAGTTTCTTGACAGTGTTGCTGTTCATGCATCGGATTCTTGACAGGCAACGGAGAGAGCGATGGGTTTGGTGGCCAAATACAGGGTAGTTTTTCAGAGCAAAAGAAACATTTTGAGCCTTCAAAAAAACAGAGGAGGAGTGTCAGGAACTGGGCTGGCTAGTTGCCTTAACCACGCCCCCCCTTGACCCTCAGACATGAAGTATCCTCAGTCTGTCTCTGACCAAGCAAGAGTCAACACCTCTCCAGTTAAAACAATAATGGCATGACACTGACCAACAATGCAAGTTCATTTCAGAGTTTATTGAGTGGATTCAAACGAGTAAGGAACATCACACAACAATTGTATGAAACCTCAAGTTGAAAAATAATGTATCAAAATCCCTGTCAGTGTTTTTTTTTTTTGTTTGTTTGGTTTGGTTTGGTTTTCATTGAAACACCATGCAGCATTTTCATTCAAACTCCTCCAAATGACAAAGTTTCTTGACAGTGTTGCTGTTCATGCATCGGATTCTTGACAGGCAACGGAGAGAGCGATGGGTTTGGCAGGCAGATAGAGGGTAGTTTTTCAGAGCAAAAGAAAAATTTTGAGCCTTCAAAAAAACAGAGGAGGAGTGTCAGAAACTGGGCTGGCTAGTTGCCTTAACCACGCCCCCCTTGACCCTCAGACATGAAGCGTCCTCAGTCTGTCTCTGACTGGGCTGGAGTCAACACCTGAACAGAGCAGGACAAAGTTGAGCAGAGCAGGAAACAGCAGAACAGTGCAGAGCAGGAAAGAGCATGTGAGAACGTGAGCCTAATGTCATTTTCACACAAGCTCCCCTAAAATGGCAAAGTTTGCTGACAGTGTTGCCGTTCCTGCATCGGATTCTTGACAGCCAACAGAGAGAGCGATGGGTTTGGCAGACAAATAAAGGGTACTTTTTCAGAGAAAAGGAAACATTTTTCAAACAGTGTAACACCACACAACAATTCTATGAAAACTTCAAGTTGAAAAATAATAACAATAAAATGAAAAATAATGTATCAAAATCTCTGTCAGTGTTTATTTTGTTGTGTTTTGTTTTGTCATTTTCACACAAACCCCCCAAATGACAAAGTTTCTTGACAGTGTTGCTGTTCATGCATCGGATTCTTGACAGGCAACGGAGAGAGCGATGGGTTTGGTGGCCAAATACAGGGTAGTTTTTCAGAGCAAAAGAAACATTTTGAGCCTTCAAAAAAACAGAGGAGGAGTGTCAGGAACTGGGCTGGCTAGTTGCCTTAACCACGCCCCCCCTTGACCCTCAGACATGAAGTATCCTCAGTCTGTCTCTGACCAAGCAAGAGTCAACACCTCTCCAGTTAAAAAAATAATGACATGACACTGACCAACAATGCAAGTTCATTTCAGAGTTTATTGAGTGGATTCAAACGAGTAAGGAACATCACACAACAATTGTATGAAACCTCAAGTTGAAAAATAATGTATCAAAATCCCTGTCAGTGTTTTTTTTTTTTTGTTTGTTTGGTTTGGTTTGGTTTTCATTGAAACACCATGCAGCATTTTCATTCAAACTCCTCCAAATGACAAAGTTTCTTGACAGTGTTGCTGTTCATGCATCGGATTCTTGACAGGCAACGGAGAGAGCGATGGGTTTGGCAGGCAGATAGAGGGTAGTTTTTCAGAGCAAAAGAAAAATTTTGAGCCTTCAAAAAAACAGAGGAGGAGTGTCAGAAACTGGGCTGGCTAGTTGCCTTAACCACGCCCCCCTTGACCCTCAGACATGAAGCGTCCTCAGTCTGTCTCTGACTGGGCTGGAGTCAACACCTGAACAGAGCAGGACAAAGTTGAGCAGAGCAGGAAACAGCAGAACAGTGCAGAGCAGGAAAGAGCATGTGAGAACGTGAGCCTAATGTCATTTTCACACAAGCTCCCCTAAAATGGCAAAGTTTGCTGACAGTGTTGCCGTTCCTGCATCGGATTCTTGACAGCCAACAGAGAGAGCGATGGGTTTGGCAGACAAATAAAGGGTACTTTTTCAGAGAAAAGGAAACATTTTTCAAACAGTGTAACACCACACAACAATTCTATGAAAACTTCAAGTTGAAAAATAATAACAATAAAATGAAAAATAATGTATCAAAATCTCTGTCAGTGTTTATTTTGTTGTGTTTTGTTTTGTCATTTTCACACAAACTCCCCCAAATGACAAAGTTTCTTGACAGTGTTGCTGTTCATGCATCGGATTCTTGACAGGCAACGGAGAGAGCGATGGGTTTGGTGGCCAAATACAGGGTAGTTTTTCAGAGCAAAAGAAACATTTTGAGCCTTCAAAAAAACAGAGGAGGAGTGTCAGGAACTGGGCTGGCTAGTTGCCTTAACCACGCCCCCCCTTGACCCTCAGACATGAAGTATCCTCAGTCTGTCTCTGACCAAGCAAGAGTCAACACCTCTCCAGTTAAAACAATAATGGCATGACACTGACCAACAATGCAAGTTCATTTCAGAGTTTATTGAGTGGATTCAAACGAGTAAGGAACATCACACAACAATTGTATGAAACCTCAAGTTGAAAAATAATGTATCAAAATCCCTGTCAGTGTTTTTTTTTGTTTGGTTTGGTTTGGTTTTCATTGAAACACCATGCAGCATTTTCATTCAAACTCCTCCAAATGACAAAGTTTCTTGACAGTGTTGCTGTTCATGCATCGGATTCTTGACAGGCAACGGAGAGAGCGATGGGTTTGGCAGGCAGATAGAGGGTAGTTTTTCAGAGCAAAAGAAAAATTTTGAGCCTTCAAAAAAACAGAGGAGGAGTGTCAGAAACTGGGCTGGCTAGTTACCTTAACCACGCCCCCCTTGACCCTCAGACATGAAGCGTCCTCAGTCTGTCTCTGACTGAGCTGGAGTCAACACCTGAACAGAGCAGGACAAAGTTGAGCAGAGCAGGAAACAGCAGAACAGTGCAGAGCAGGAAAGAGCATGTGAGAACGTGAGCCTAATGTCATTTTCACACAAGCTCCCCTAAAATGGCAAAGTTTGCTGACAGTGTTGCCGTTCCTGCATCGGATTCTTGACAGCCAACAGAGAGAGCGATGGGTTTGGCAGACAAATAAAGGGTACTTTTTCAGAGAAAAGGAAACATTTTTCAAACAGTGTAACACCACACAACAATTCTATGAAAACTTAAAGTTGAAAAATAATGACAATAAAATGAAAAATAATGTATCAAAATCTCTGTCAGTGTTTATTTTGTTGTGTTTTGTTTTGTCATTTTCACACAAACTCCCCCAAATGACAAAGTCTCTTGACAGTGTTGCTGTTCATGCATCGGATTCTTGACAGGCAACGGAGAGAGCGATGGGTTTGGTGGCCAAATACAGGGTAGTTTTTCAGAGCAAAAGAAAAATTTTGAGCCTTCAAAAAAACAGAGGAGGAGTGTCAGAAACTGGGCTGGCTAGTTGCCTTAACCACGCCCCCCCTTGACCCTCAGACATGAA
>NC_140909.1:29281679-29341629 GCF_045865225.1 Trachurus japonicus | reverse complement strand
AGTAGAGTAGAGTAGAGTAGAGAATACTTTATTCATCCCGAGGAGGGAAATTCATATTAGTGTAGTAGCTCACACGACAATGACACAAAAAAGAAAGAAAGATGGAGCAGGGTCGCCGGATGGAGCAGGGCCGTCGGATGGAGCAGGGCCGCCGGATGGAGCAGGAACCGCCGGGTGGAGCAGGAACCGCCGGGTGGAGCAGGGCCGCCGGGTGGAGCAGGGCCGCCGGGTGGAGCAGGACCGATGGTGAAGAGGCAGCTGGGTGGATCAGGATCATTGGTGGAGGGGCCAAATCATTTTGCTTATCTGCCCCACTACTATATTCCTCCATCTTGCAGCAAGGAGAGAGGAGCCGTCCACCACCGCTGCTTTCCTGGTCAGTCAAGGTGCCATGAAGTGGATGATCCAGGCCGTCCAGAATTGCCTCCTCCTTCTTCAGTGCTCTAGTGCCTCAGGATGTTTAGTCTGTATCCTAGCAACAACTTCATGGAGAACTTCAGATGGAACTTAAGCAGTTGCCATTAGGTGGGATGTACACAAGTGTTGTTATGATTCGAAAAAATAAAATAAATGTCTACTTTCTGAGTCTTCACCAATATCTCCAGCTCTTCATCACTCTTGTTGGGCAGAGAGTTGATATTTCCAATGATGACTGACCTCAGAAAGGACTGATAGGACATCTCCACCTCCAAGCCTTTAACTTTGCACCAGCAGCAGCACAACAACCACCACAAAAGCACCTCTTCAGATCATCTGAGGACAGGATGGTGGTGTCCTCCAGATCTGTCCATTTTCAATGAAAGAAGCTCATCTCTGAAGAATCTCTTCTCCCCAGAGAAGCATCCATCAGTAGATAACAAAAAACACAACAAAAATAAAGCAAATGTTGAGTAAAAACTCAAAAACTCAGAGCTACCAGACTTTGCTGCTCCCAGTTGAAGCGCATGTTCCGGAATAAATAAATATAAATAAATATATTAAAGTACTGTAATGTATCCATCCATCCAACTGCTGAAAATTGTATTTGTCAAACAACAAATTTGCCTGGTGCGCGCTCTCGCGTTCACGCGATGCACGCAGACATGACCGGACTTGCCTAAATGACATTGTTTCGGGTAAACTCTGGACTATATCCCTTCAGGACACTTGGATTGCCACAGACAAGCATTATGGATGAATATTACAGGGTTTTTGTGTAGTTTCATGGACGTTTTTGTGCCGGGCCCAAAGTTTTCGTTGGACTATGGACTGCCCTCCCGAGTCTCCAGATGCACTTTGAGGGAAAAAAAAAACTACTCCAGAGTATTCATCAGAATGAGGGTGAGTCACTATGACTGAATTTCATTTTTTGGTGAACTATTCCTTTAACCCTTAGATGCATAAGTTGGGTCAAAAATGACCCCAGGGGTTGTTATATTCTTCAAAATCTTTGAAATTAAAAGTATTTATATTTTCATATTCCAGGTATTCCTCATAAAACATGTTTGTGACATGAGGCCATTTGTATTTTAAGAAAATATTTCATTAATTTCAAGAAATTGCAGTTTTTGTATCACTACCCCACTCTTCCATAAGCGGGGTCAAAAATGACCCCAAGCATTTCCTATGGAATTTCCAAGGAACCTTTGATTCTTATCAACACTGACTGGCAGTATACTAGTCTACTTGCCAACAATGAGTACCCGGAAATGTTGAGTACCCCAAAGTTTTATGTTAGAAATAGATAGTATGGGTCCCCAGTATTCAGAAACAGGCAATTATGCTAATATATGCTAATTATGTCTGTTATGCTAATTTCCCAATACATATAATTTAGCATCCGGCAGTTTCTGAATACTGGGGACCCATACTATCTATTTCTAACATAAAACTTTGGGGTACTCAACATTTCCGGGTTCACAATGGGGCCCTATGGGCTGGCAAGTACTGTTACTGTCCCACTTACACATCTAATGTCAGCAGTCTCACCACCCAGGAGGTCATTTTTACACAGCAACATACATGTAAGTATCTTCATTTATGAACTTATTTTCCACATCCATGACTTTTCTGTGATAGTATAACGTTAGTATTATTGTCATCAAATTAGCCTCCTTTGTTGTTACAAATGAGGCACTATTTAGCTAACTACAAAGTAATGTTAGTACTTTGATGCTAGCTAGTTTAGTAAGGTAGCTAACATTACTGCATTTGTTGTGTAGAGAGTGAGACAATTAATATATTTATAATTTCCCTGTAATAAAAGCTCTGTTATACAATTATTGATTATGTGATGTATGTATATGGTGTGTGTGTGTGCGTGCGTATGCCGGTACAATCGTGTCATATTACGTGCGCACCTATCAACTGGACGTGTCACACCCGCGTGCTTTGACGCCTGTGCAGCAGACAGCGCCTGACGTGTAATGTAGTTTCCTCATTGACCAGGGTATATACGCAAATCTTTGAGTCAATTTACTACCATTTAATACCTTTTTTCACTACCTTCAGATTTTTTTTAATACCACCACGACATCGAGTTGCACAAGTATCAATCAGAAAGATTTTATGACATGTACATAGATTTTATCATCCAACACTTACTTACATCATTACCATTACCCAGGAGACTCGGTTGCACAACAGGGCATCATCCATAAGTCATCAGGAACATTTGATCAAAAATAAAATATCTTATCATGCCTTTCTCAATCACCAGCCTCTCTCCCCTGATCCCACCCTCACCTGCCCCCCCCCCCCTCACTCACTCACCTCACTCCACCTCCCTCCCTCCCTCACCCAGTTTGCCTCGCTCCGTCTTCCTTCCTCACCTCCCTCCCTCACCCAACTCACCTCACTAACTCTTTAAATAAATACCTGGTTCTGTCTCTACCGTCACAGAACACAGTGGTAGGCCATATATATGTTTTTTTTTTTACATCAGTGTGAAAAGTTTCAACAATGTCCGCACATCTGCACCGTCGGTCTGTGTCTCACGTGCACTCACTCATCTGACCTCAGCTCTCAGTAGAAGCTGCAGCTGCTGCAGGTGTCTGTATCTGTAGCGCTTCGGGGCTTCCTGCCCTTTCAAACGGAGCAGACCCGGACCCGGTCCGACTAAACACCGGGCTGGCGGTAGAAGGTTCATGGAGCTGTGAGCCGCGAGTGCATGAAAAAAGAGCACATCGGATGTGCGGCGCGTGACGTGCATCTACATTGACACACACATAGGCTACATCAAGGCGCCTGTCATCTCAATTTAAGTCTTCTGCAAACTTGCATTTTCCCATATTCGAAACGTTTTGCCACACGCTAAAATCCGAAGAGATTCACTAGCACTTCTATCCGCCTGACAACTATGCGCGCGAAGATGATTTTAGATTTCTAGCGGCCAATGAATACAATGAATTGATATGACGTCAATATCATTCCTTTTTTTTTTTGAAGTAGCGGCGCAAGCAAGTAAGGGGCTGTGTCCACCAGACGCGTTTTTAGCGCTCTGGGCGTCTACTTTACATTCAAACCCTATTGAGTTGGGCGCTCACAGCGCTCAGCGCCCTCGGCGGTAAAACGCCCTCGGCGCTTGCTTCTTTTTGTCGCGGCGCTCAGAGCGCTTCGAGTTGAAATCTGTTCAACTTTTAGAACAGCGCTGCGCTCGTCAATGTCACTTTTCCCCGCACTGACCAATCAGAATCAAGAAGGGGCGGGACTTACGTTACCGACAGCAACACAACGGGAGACGTGGCTCGGTTTATATCATGACCCACACTTGTATAGAAGGTAGGCCGACCTCAGGGTCCATGTCAAAAGCTGCTGCTAATGCTATTGTGTATTTCTGACACTCGTTGTAGTGTTTACATTAAACAAGGCCGGAACAAGGAAGTGTCAGAGGACTCGTTTTGTAACCTAGCAACAGCGGCATTCTGACGAGGGAGAGAGAGAGCGCTAAGCGCTGGGAAAGCAGCGCTGAGAGCGCTGTCAGAGCTGAAAGCGCGTCCGGTGGACACGGCCCCTAATGCTTTATTTATTTTATTACGCCTATTTCATCAAAATAAAACCAGTCATTGTCCAAAAGAAAAAAAAATAATACCTATTCTTTAAAATTAATACCTTTGGACCAAATTTATCACTTTTTAAGGCCATTAAATTTAGCTTTTTTGATTTATCACTTTTTAATACTTTTTAAAACCCCGCGGACACCCTGTTGACTTATAATGGCCCCCCGTTCACGCGCACGTTCACGCGTGATGACTGCTGCACGCCGGTAATCACACTACGCGTAGTGACCACGTGCAACATTCATGCGTTTTTTAGCGAACGCACGCATTAACGCTCGCGTGAAGCTGATTGAACATTTTTGTCAGGCGCTCACGCGTACGTGGAAACGACGTGCGCAAACTGTGTCGCGTATCATAATAACAAAACAATAAAAAAGTCAAAGACTTAATTTTCCACATTATTCTGTTTTTGTTTTAAAACAAAATAACAGAAAAACGTTTTTTTTTTTTTTTTGGTTTTGAAACGGAAAAACGAAAGAGTTCTGTTTCTGTTTCTTTTACTTTGCTTACACATGGCCTGCAGACACAAATGAATACAAACATTTGTAAGTTAACCACGCCCCCCGCACGTAATCAGTTCATTGACAACTGCTGGGACAGCTGGAGATGTGCGTTAGGTTTGTGCACCTGAATAGCTGCAACACACTCCCGGCCAAGTTTTTTTTTTTTTTTTTACACTTTATTAAAGGGACAACGAGGAAGCGAAGCGTTTTCACACTACATTTATGAGCCTCCGCGCGCACCATAAAATTCTTTGACCGGCGCAAGACAGACTCATGCTTTCATTCATCAATAATTAAAGTCAGAGGTTCAAAGAGGTTCACATACCGTCGTAGTTCCGACCATAAACGGCGATTCGGCTGTGTTATTCTCATGACCCGCCACGAAGGAAACGCTGGTTGGCTCGACCAGCATTTCCGCCACCACTAATAATAACAAAATAATGATAGAGACAGAACGATATATTTATCGAAAATGGGCCCATTAACAAGTGTGGGTAGCGGAGGGGTCCGCCCGCTATTCAGACATCCCGCTACTCCGACATGTCACTATTTAGACATCCCGCTATTACGACATCCCTCTATCTAGACATGCCGGTAGTCCGACACTTTTTGATACCGCTATTCCGACACGTCTTTTTTTTTTTTTTTTTTACACAGCTGTGATACCCAGGCGCGTCTCTCTCTCTCTTTTCTTTTCAGCATGCCTATCACTGGTTTGATGAGGGAGTGATGTTCTTAATCTCAACAACTAAACTATCAAGTCACAAACAAAACTGACACATGATAAACAAACAGAACTATGCTGCAGTTTGTTTGTCAAGTTAACCTGTCACCTTCAGCACCACGGACAGCGCGGTAGATGAGCCGCGGAACTGCAGCTGTGAGCGTCTGGGCTCTGGGCTTAGGGCCTGGGGCCTCATTTATCAAAACTGTAAGTAAGCAGTGTAAAACTGCTGCTACTAAATGTTTTGCTTAGGCCTACGGTGAAAAGACACCCAAAATATTTACACCTTTTTCAGATCTATCAAACTGTGCGTGCACAACTCTGCACCTCAACTTTGATAACTGGATCCAAGAATGGTGAGCAGTTGCGCACGTGAACACACCTCCGTCCCCGGAATGCCTAGACACAACCATATGGTCAGCACGTGCATATTAATTAGCCATGTGCGCTCTGTGGAGCAGCAACAAAGTGACAACGAAGACAACGGGCGGAGGGAGGGGGAAAGAAAGCGAGATACATGGCATCGGGCAATAAATCATGCAAAAACCTCCCAAATCTCAACAAAAGGGAGCAGAAAAAAGAATAATCTTATGTAATCTGCCCCTTTATTCCAGACAATCTTTTTTTTCTTCTTTTACCTATGTTAAAACAATGTAAAGCAGCAGGATAAACTCAGGTGACAGAATAATAACAGTCTCAGTAGCTGCAGATCAGTGTGCGCTGCTGCCGGTGTGTTTTTAAACTTGGAGGGTATGTTTTTTCTTCTCTAATAGGCCTATATATTTGTGTATGAGAAACAGTGTCTCAGATGAAAAAATAAAAATAAATCAGAAGGACACGTCTGATTATAACGTAATCAATCAATGTCGGAAAAGCGGAATGTTTGAAAAATAGTAAAGTGCCGCTACTCCGACAATGAAAAAAAAAATGTCGGAATAGTGGGACGCTTAAAAAATAATGTTAATGCCGCTATTCCGACAATTAGAAGTCAATGTCGAAATAGCGGCATGTCTGAATAGCAGCATGTAACCGGTAGCGGAGATTCATCCACATTAACGTGAGACTTTTTTATAACCGAATAGAAACTCCTCGTTGTCCCTTTAATAATTATATAGGTACTGTAACAAAACTGTCGAGCCATCAGGAAGGTTGAAATTGAAATATCAATGCAGAATCAGTGTCAACCATGGAGCATAAAAAGACATGACATCACTGAGCCTCCTCCTGTCTATAATATAATTATCTCATGGGTCTTTTCCTTTCTCCTTCTCCTTCTCCTTCTTCTCCTCCTTCTGCTTCTTCTTCTTCTTTTGAATTTTCGGTCGGGCAGGCAAAGTCTGGCTCACTGCTGCCTCCCCTGGTTGACTAAAATGAAAAGGCCAACTACACTACACGTCATGTTACGCGGAGTGGTGCGCACGGTGCAGATCAACTTGCTGCTGCGCAGCAACAAAATCTGCGATCGCACGTGTGTGTGAATTATGTTACGAATTATGTTACGCGTTCACAGACACGTGCGTGAACGCGTAACATAATTTGTCAAACAGTGACTGACAGACGTGCACACGCTGCTTCATACGTACGCAGCTTTTGTCATGCGTGAAATACAACCTGCGCGTAACAACGCACGCATGCGTAACAAAGTAACCATGCGTGCACACACGTCGCTGCGCATCTTTTGTTTTGACATCGATTTCACCCCATAGCGTGCGTGTGTGTGCGCGCGCGTGTGTGTGCGCCCATGCATGTCTGTGTGTTTACTTACATATGAATGCAGAGACATTTACTTCATGGCTACGTATTGATTTATAGAGTATTTTTGTGTGCCATTCAATCATTGTCCTTTTTATATTTTCTCATCTGAAGTATGATGGCTTCTATACGTAGGAGGCCAGCTAGGAGTACTGAGGACCTTGCCCATTTTTTGTTACCTGATTGATTGTTTTGTGATCAGTGTGAATAAAAAGTGATAAATGAACATGTCAAAAATGAAATCACTCTTTTGTGGACGAAAATATAATGAAAATCATCATCTTTAACCAAAATTAAAGACATTTATTGCAAAAACGCATTGATTCTAATTGGGGTCATTTTTGACCCCACTCATGGAAGAGTGTAGGTATTGGTAGCTCATGCATCCAAGGGTAAAGGATCAATGTGACCACTGTGTACCAAGATGACGGCTGCATTGGCACAAAGCTCCACATGGCAACAGTGTATATATCATAGACTGTATGGTATATATCTGTGTGAACGTCCAAAGATATTTTTGCTAGGCGACATCTAGTGGTTGGAGGAGCAAAGTGAAAAGTGACGTTTAAGGAGAAGTTCACATCAGGAGGAGGTTGTGGTGGAACATGACGCTGAAGGGCGATGTTCAATTCCCATTTGAATTTTTGTAACCATGACGAGAAAGATTGTCTGATGCTGAGGAAGTACTTAGTTTAACCCCAAATCACCATCTTTTTCTAAACTGGCCAGTATAATTGTTATAGTAACCACGATGACAAAGGTAAATATGCCACTCTCTGTGCAATCTTAGTTTGAGTTTAATTCCTAGCTACGGAAAAGATGATTTGCAGCTCTGCTTGTCTGTCTTGTCTGCAGCTTTGTACCAGGACAAAAAGTTAAAACTTTGCTACATCTTTGTCAGAGTTTCTTCACTGCTCGACCTTCCCGTCTTACATTAGGGGATAATGCTGCCGGAGCGACTCCCCGGGCCCCACAATCACACCGTAATAGAGGTCGGAGCAGACTGGCGCCGTCCTCCCAGGTCTTTATTACAGCTACACTTCAGCAAGTCACACCCGAGTAACCGTTCACCTCTGCCGCTCCGCCAGTTTGGGAAATGTCAGCGCGCCACTGTTGAAAGCCACAACGCATACACTTAAACGCTACCACACACACACAGGGCTGCGACTTCTCCGTGGATCAGGGGGCAAACAGCCAATACCAAGGCAGCAGGAAAAGTGCCTCTGTAAATGGATTAAAATGAGAATATTGGCGAACTGTCATCAGTGTGGAAAAGTGTCTCAGATAAAGCAGCGAGGTTCTAGGAGCTGTGAGCTGGAGCCTACTCCTCCTCCTCCTCCTCTTCTCCTTCTTCTTCTTCTTCTACTTCTTATTCACTTTTCTTCCTCAGCTTTCCTCCCCACTCACAAGTACCAAGAGATTTTATCCGTATAGGCCTGGCTTGTTTATTCCTCCCCACACCTTCCCGTTGCCCCGCCCATCCTCCCCTGTTCCTTCAATAATTAACACCAGATCTGATGGAAAAGTTAAAAGAAAAAACGCATATAACTGTATTCACACTAGGATCTTTTAAAAAAAAATAACTTTGTTTAAAACAAGAAAATGTTAAAAGAAAACAAGGAGAAAGTTGAGTCATTAAAATTATAATTATAATTAGATAAACACACAAATGTATTTTCTTATTATATTTTTATCCATTTGTTAAGTAGAAATAATTCATTTTTGGTGAAAAAACATTTGTGTATTTAGTTATAATGATGATGATGTTGATTATAAATCCAATCTGCTTGTTCTTCATGACTCTGACTGGATTTAAAGACAGTGAATCTGTATTGATGGGTTTGGAGCTCCATCATGAATCTGGTACATTGTTTAGTGAAGGAAGCTCCAGTGTTTCCTCTGATGAAGGGACGAGGACAGGAAGCTGTGAAGCTCCTCATCCCTCTGATGACATTAGTTTGGACCTTCCTAAGAGAAAAGGACATCTCCATGTCTTCCCAGTTCTCTTCCTTTTGTTTCTTTGTCGGCCCATCTTCCTGTTCCTTAGTGTTACCTGTGTGTTTGAATCACCTGTGTTTCCCACCTGAGCTCCACTCTATCCTCCGTCTGCCTCTGTTCATGAATCATTGGTCTGTCTAGTGTGTTTGGCTCCACTCTACTTCTTTTGCTGAATCCTGCTGCTTTGACAGCTGACTGACTTTCCTCTCAGCGTCTCCAACAGATCTACATGTCCTCCCTCTGTGTTACAGTGCTGAGATTCTTTTTACCTGGTGTGAAGCTCTGAAATTTGAGATAATAAAGAACTTCTCATTCTTTTTGTTGAAGGATTCCTCAGGTATTGTCATTATTATTATTTCTATATTTTTCAAAGGACAATTAAACCAGATTTTGGATGTGTTTATAGAAACAGCATCTAAGCTTTAGGCCATCCATCTATTTCCTTCTATTATCTGGCATCAGGTCGCCATGGCAGCAGACTCAGCGAGGCAGTCCAGACATTTCCTAGTTCCATTCTGGGAGATCCCGAGGTGTTCCCAGGCCAGATGGGATGTGTAATCCCTCCAGCAACTTCTGGGGTCTCCAAACACATCCAAAGGAAGGAGCCCTGGAGGATCCTGATCTGATGCCTAAAACACCACAACTGGCTCCTTCTAGCTGTGTGATAACAGAGTCATATCTGGATAGACTCGGAGGTACCTGCAGGATGAGGACGGAGGAGGAGGATTCCTTGCCTTCGTCTCTCTGCTGGTTAGAGGCTCTGGGAGTTGTTGATCATCCAATCACGGAGAAGAGGATTATGTCGTTCCTGATGCTGGAGGCAACTCTCATCTCTCTCCCAGCAGAGCTACTCATGTACAAAAAGTACTGCAACACACACACACACACACACACACACACACACACACACACACACACACACACACATACACAGTAACATATATTGTCTGTGCACACATTGTTCTGTTGCTCATGCTCTCCTCGTGTCGTCTGCCCACCGCTCAAGTTGAAGGTCGTCGTCATGGTGATCCTCAGGCCTTTACATCATAATGAGAGATTTAATTTGTGTTTTTTTATTTTCTGTACAAAATAATCAGTCTTGACTTCCACTTGTATTGGTCCTAACTAACAGGTTCTGGGCATTGTCTTGTGTCCAGATACTGATGGATGAGAATATTTTGTCTGTTGTTATCAGGGGAAACCGCTCCTACATGAAGCTGGATGATGTGTTGAGATGGATATTTTGTTCCTTTTTTTTGGCAGAGACACAACACGCACATCTGTCAGAAGCAGATGGTTAATTTTTCTCTTATCTCATTTTATGTTTCCCCAGTGGATATTATTGCTCAGATATTCTTATGATTTTCCCTCAATTTAAAATGCTGGTAATTCAAATTTGCCAGTGTTAATATACCACTCTTAATAATTCACGTCTCTCTGTAATGGCTTGTTTAATTTCAGCATTTAATAGAACATTAGGTTTGGATAGATCCTGAGTCTAAATAGGGAACACACACACATCATAAAGAGCTGCAACAACAACATAAAAGAGCTAATGTTAGAGGAACAGACAATGAGCTTCATGTCACACTGACACTGACAAAGATTTAAGAGTTTTCAAATGTTTAGCAAAACTAACGGTAATCTCACAGAACATGCTGTCAATTTTATCTGGATTATGTTATTTTGATGTTATAGTGAACCAAACAAACTCTTTTTTTTTACAGAAACTAAGTGTCTTCACAACTTCTAATGTCATAAAGCATTTAACAAAAGAGTTTTTACAGCACAAGTGTTATCAGATTGATGAAGTTATTTTCTTAAGCCTGTTTGTGTATTTGCATCTGTTTTCTTTTGGTGCAATGCTTCGAGCCCACAGGGCCACCGTACTTAATCCCTTCCCTTTTGCTGTTGGACTCCATGGGAGATTCTCTAAGTATTTTCCATGCTTTAGTTCTGCTTAACTTTGTTTATAAATTCACTTGCAGCTTAATGTGCTAAAATATTCCTGTGTTATTTAATTTGTGTAGAGGCTCGAGCTGTGTGAACGACATTGACAATATAAGACTAAGATAAATTTCAGTGAAACCATGACACCGAACCTTAAAGCCCCTGTACGGAGCTTTTAACTGGATATGCAAAAGTCTCTGGTTTCTGCTGATGTGTCTCTGTTACCTACAACAGCAAATGAGCCCATCAGTGTGAAGATACGCTATTTCTAAGTAGTCTCATAGTATACCTCTGGAAGCCATGGTCGAGTCAGACCACTGACGAAACGATACGAAGAGATACATTACGCTGTTAGCAAGTCCCGTCTTCTTTTCGACGTTTCCAAAACAAATCTACACGCGCCGGCCAGACAAACGTCTTCATGACAGTGGGAAATGCAGTCTTCATTCCAGCAAAACACCACCGGTTTTGTCCACAGGGGCCGCCAAAATCAACACTAAATAAAAAGTCTGTACAGGGGCTTTAAGGGTGTTTTGTGCAGCTGTATTTATTTTCAGGAGTCTTAACTAAGACCTTAAAGCAGAAGTAAGCGGAATATTTGTGTTAAAGGGACAACGAGGAGTTTCTATTTGGTTATAAAAAAGTCTCACGTTAATGTGGATGAATCTCCGCTACCCACACTTGTTAATGGGCCCATTTTCGATAAATATATCGTTTTGTCTCTATTGTTATTTTGTTATTATTAGTGGTGGTGGAAATGCTGGGCGAGCCGACCAGCGTTTCCTTACTTTCGGTTTCGCGGCAAGTCATGAGAATAACGCCGCCGTATTGCTGTTTATGGTCGGGACTACGACGGTAACTGAACATCTTACTAACCTCTGACTTTAATTCTTTTTTTTTTTTTTTGAAATATGTTTATTGATTTTCAATGAGGGGAAAATGAAGAAAGAATATGAGAAAAAATAAGTGGAGGAAAAAGAGAAGAGGGAAAAAGGAAAAAAAAAAGAGTAAAAAACACAGCACATCAAGCACAGAGATATTTCATGGTCATAACATGAGTACTATAGATATAATAGCTATAAAAGTAGAAAAATAAATAAATAATAGTAAAATAGATAGGTCAGTAGACATCATCATACATTTGTTTGCACTGCGAGGTTTTGTACAATAGCCAGTGTTTATGGGTTCACATTTTTAAGGTAATTCAGTACTGGGTCCCATGTTTTATCAAACGTATCCCCTCTGTCTTTATTGTAGAATCTCAGTCTCTCCAGATGTAAAGTATTTGACAATTCTCCCAACCATAAATTATAAGTAGGCACTGAGTCCATTTTCCACACTCGTAAAATCAGCTTTTTAGCAATCACCATCCCAAACTGAACTGCTCTTCTTTCAAATTTATTAACAGAAGAAAGGACACTTGTGGCCCCTAGAATGGCGACCAGGGGGTTGGGTGCCAGATTTTTACCAAAAGCCTTAGAAAAACACTCAAAAATACATTTCCAAAATAAATAAAGTTTACTACATGCCCAGAATGAATGTGCTAGAGTTCCTATCGAAGATTTACATCGGTTACATGTTGGAGGGACATCTGGATAAAATTTATGTAGCTTCTCCTGCGAGTAATGGAGTCTGTGGAGCACCTTATACTGTATTAGGTTGTGCCTGGTGTTAACTGAACACTTTTGTACATTTCGTAGACATTCTTCCCAAATCTCATCCGTTATTTCCATATTCAACTCGTCTGCCCATGCTTTTTTATAAGTTTCTGAATACACTGGAGCTCCATCATGAAGCATTCGATAAAAAATAGAGATTGCCCCGCGAGTGCCCGGGTCCAGACTAGTAATCGTCTCTAGAGCATTGTGTTTATTCAAAACTTCAAAGTTTGGTACATTTCTTTTAACAAAATCTCTAATCTGTAAAAACCTGAAAAAACCCGAGGCAGGTATACCAAATTTGACTTGTAACTGTGTAAATGAGGCAAAATGTCCTCCCATATACAAATCATTTATGTTATTAATGCCTTTCTGTTTCCAAGCTGAGAAAGCAATATCATTTAGGCCAGGTATGAAAGCGTGATTTTCACAGATTGGAGTATCAATATGTACACTTGGGGCCTTGATGTGAAGTTTTATCTGCTCCCATGTGCGTATAGTACCATTAATTACAAAGCTGTTATTATACTGTGATTTCCTGATTTTGGTGGGGCTGTTGAGCAATGCTAGCAAGGAGGTCTTGTTGCATAGCGATCGTTCTAAGCATAGCCAGGCAGGGCAGGAGTGTGAAGAGGAGGGGGGGCCTTTCCTCCACCAAGCAAGTATAGATAGATGAGCCGCCCAGCAATACATTTTAAAATTTGGTAAAGCAAAGCCACCAATATTTTTACGTTTACACAGGTGTTTTTTGGAGATCCTGATGGCTTTGTAATTCCAAAGAAAAGGTACAATAATTGCATCTAATTGTTTGAAGTAATGCTGGGCAATGTAACATGGAAGAGACTGAAAAAGATGTAGGAAACGTGGCAGCGCAACCATCTTAATTGCATTGATCTTACCTACAAGAGAAATAGGAAGAGTCTTCCAATAATTTATATTTTGTTTAAGTTGCTCAACTTTATTATGCCAATTCTTTTGGAGAAGGTCCTTTGGGTTTTTTGTGATAGTTATACCCAGATATGAGAAGTCTTTAAATGCCTTTTTAAAAGGAGTAGACTGTATAAATGTCATATCAACTTCGTTAGAGATTGGCATTAACTCACTCTTGTCCCAGTTAACGGAAAATCCAGAGAGTCTGCCAAAGTCGCTAATTAAAGTCAAAAGATGAGGTATGGAGGCTTGGGGATGAGAGATGAATAAAAGAATGTCGTCCGCGTACAGTGAAATATGATGTTCTTGTCCGTGAATGTCGATAGGAGATATTAAACGACTTTGTCTAATACTGACTGCTAGCGGTTCTATAACAATCGAAAACAGGAAAGGGGAGAGGGGGCATCCCTGACGGGTCCCACGACTGATCGCAAAAGGGGGTGAGATATTTTGGTTGGTTATGACAGAGGCAGTTGGATGTGAATAAATAAGCTCAACCCACTTCATAAAGGAGGGCCCGAAACCAAATTTTTTTTAGTGTAAACATCATATAGGGCCATTCAACTTGATCAAAGGCACGCTGTGCATCCAAAGAAATTATCACTGATTCTTCAATATGTTCTGTATACAAAATGTGGAACAAGCGGCGCAAATTAAAGTACATATGCCTGCCTGGCATGAAACCTGATTGGTCAGGATGAATAATAGAACAGATGTGCTCCTTTAATCTATTGGCTAAGACTTTCCCAAGAATTTTGGTTTCAATAGGTAGCAGGGAGATGGGACGATATGAGGAGACCAGGTTAGGGTCACGCCCAGGTTTGGGTATGAGTGAAATATTGGCCTTGTATAGAGTAGGGGGCAACTTAGAGACCATCAATGAGTGATTAAGCATTCTTAGTATAAGTGGCTAAATACCTTGAAAAATTCGATACAAAAGCCATCAGGCCCTGCTGCCTTATTGTTAGGGAAAGAGGAAATAACTTCTTTTATCTCGTTCAAATTTATGTCTGCATCTAATGAGGAGGAAGATTCTCTTGATAGGCTAGGCAGTCCCAGATTTTCGAAAAATGTATCCATACTCTCTGGATCAGATGCCCCTTGTGACTGATAGACATGTTCATAAAAATTTGCTAAACATTCATTAATTTTTTCAGGATCCGTCAGGGGAGACCCATCACCCTTCTTGATTGAATGTATGGACCTGGATGCCTGAGACTGTTTTAACTGGCGTGCAAGTAACCTTTGGGGTTTATCCCCAAACTCAAAATATTTTTGTCTTACTTGAGAGTCGATGAGCACCATTCCGAAAATCTGCTTGAGAACACCACTTCAGTCCCCACCCATAGACTGTAAAAAGAATGGACGTAGCGTCCGTGACGTCACCCATTGGTTTTGGTGAGTCTGTTTTGTGCCGCTACTACGGGGGTTTGAACCACGCCATGTTGGATTTGACTTTCCATGTTTGGAGAGGTGCGGCCGTTAGCCGGTCGAGGGCCCGCCCACTGGCCTCGAAGCAGCGGTCTCCGGACCTGTCACTCAACGTTTCCGCGCCCTAATTGGCCAGAATTTTAAACCTAATAACAGTAAAACGGTAGAGTTAAAAAAAAATTCACCCCCCTCAGAGTGTGTGCGGGGTGTTACGCCCCAGAACTTTGTTGGCCCAGAGGGGCATAACAAGGGACCCAACAATGACCCAAAATACAAAGACAAAGGCACTAACTTAACTAAAAGAGATTTAATACCAAAAATATACAGATACAAACAAGTAGACAAACTAAAACAGAAAGCCATGATGGGAGGCAGGCAAGCCCAGCAGTCCCCAGAACTGCCCCCGCCTTCTGGTGCCAGCTGCAGGGTATTTAGCTCAGTGGACCAGGTGAGCCTCGTTTCGCTGATTGGGACCTGGGTGGAGCTGTGGGGGAGAAGGGAAAGAGACAGACACACACAAGGCCGAACCCCTATCGGCCATAACAGGGGGTAGAAACGGTTGAGACCAAAAAACGTAATGGTACCAGGCTTTTAACATGTTTATTGAGGACATAAAGTCGGCTATTTTAACATGGGGGTCTATGGAGAATGCTCCCTTCCGGTACCAGCCCCCAGAGGAATCTGAGGGGATTGCAGTTTTTTGAACGCGGAAGTGAGCTTCACTTCTCAGACCGACAACTGCCCCCTTGTCCCCACCCCAGTTGAACGGGTTGTCCTCTGGTTTTCTAGGTTGAATCTTGTCCCCAAAAGGAGCCTATGACAAACACACACACACACACACACACACACACACACACACACACACACACACACACACACACACACACACACACACACACACACACACACACACACACACACACACACACACACACACACACACACACAGAGGTATTCTTGACTGCCTATATTAAAGATGGTTATTAAAACCTCGACTGTGCCATCTGGCAGCTCATCAAATATTAAAGGTCTGTCTGCAGCAGCAGCAGCAGCCACACTGATGCCCCTGCACATACAAATCCACCACCAACATGTTATGTGTATTCATGCTGCATGTGACAACATGTCCTTGTAGTTGTGTAAAAGTTTAGTTAACCTTGGAGAAATTTTTTGCTGCAGTGGCACAAAAAGATGAAAGAAAGACGGATAGAATGGGTGGGGACACAGAGAAACTGCAGAAACTCAGGATTCCTTTTGGCTATTTTAATTCAATAATGTGGAAATCAGTTGTTAAAAATAACACAAGGTCTCGTCATCAATAAATCATTTATTTATTCTACTTACATGTGTGCCTGAGAACATTTCCTCAGAAAAAGTTTCATAATTATGATTTCCATTTTTTGTAATTTTGACGTCTGATAATTGTGAGGGGAAAAACAACTTGTAATTACAAGATATGTATGTCATAATTAAAAAGTAAAAGTATCTTGGTAACATTTAGTGATGAAATATTTTTAGAAGACATTTTCATTAATCTTCTTCTTTCTGATCAGAGCTGTGCATCTTATAATTTAAGCCGTTTTCTCCTAATAATGAGATGTAAAATCATCAGAAGATGGAAGTCTTAATTACAAGAAAATGTTACTTTTCCTCTGTAAAAGCAGCACTGGTGTCTAATCAACAGCACATCTGCATTTAACCCCTCAAGTTCTTTTCACTAGAAACTTTTCCTGAGACCTGAGTGTGAGCTGCTGCGTCAGGAAGGTACATACACTTAAAGGTTTGAAGTACAACAGTGAAATCCAGGGAGCTGTTATGCCGCCTACACAGATCAGAAATGGTGGCACCATCTTGTTTTGCAAATAATTATCACTCACATATTACAGATACAGCAAGGCCGAACCACACTTAGTAGGAATTTGTATGGCTGAACTGTGTGTGGGCGTTGAGTGAGGCAGCCGCGGGCCAGCCCTGTTACTGTAATGTTGATGCTCTGTGTGAAGTGTTTGATTGGTGTGCGTGCATGTGCATGTGTTGGTTACATGTCATGACAGCAGATAGTGTTCCTCATGCAGACAGCTCATGACTGATAGTTCAGCGGACAAAGTTAATTACTTTGGCGGCTGGTGAAAAATATTCTAGGTGGGGCTGTTCTTCCCTGAAGTTTTTGGTGACCATCTTGATAAAAGAACCCCAAACCCATTTTCAGGGATAAACATTAATTATTTATTTGCCTTCATAAATCAGCAGTTTGACAGATAATGACAATGAACAAACAGTAGTCTTTCACTGGTGGCACACAGTGGACGTGAAATATATTAGCAAATACTCTTAACTCATTGAGTGCCATTGACGTCTATGGACGTCAATCAAAATCCAACGCTTGAGTGCCATTGATGTCCATAGACGTCAAATGCACTTTTCTGCGGCTGGTAAATGGGGACGCTCTTGCGCACACTGTGAGTAATTTTGGGACTTCTGGGATGTGTAGAACGAAGAAGACTGTAGATCAGAGCAAGAAGTGAAGAAGAAGGAGAAGACGAGCGCGATCGGTACAGAGATAAAAAAGTTGGAAAAAGTTTCTATTTCTAGAGAAAAACGACGGGCAGAGCCTGGAACAAGTGTAACATGGAGCTGGAGGAAAGCTTAGCCACGGATGCTATTAGCATAGCTCCAGCATGAAGTGATCAGAGGAGGCAGGAAAGGTAAACTGATCTAGATGATCAGCACCAGAAAGTGGATCGCGGAGTCAGTTTCACCAGTTGCTGTCTAACCGACGTGACGACGAACCGAGAGATCAGTGCGGTGAGTCGCTGCCGCGGCCGCGTCCAGCACAGAGGCTGAAGACGCCATGAGATCTCCCTCCCTACTTCAGAGGCGCGGGGATGAAGCAGGAGAAGTAGGAGAGGAGAGGAGAGGGGGTGGAGGGGGAGGTGGAGGGGGAGGGGGAGGGGGGCGTAGGAGAGGCTGAGGGGGCAGCAACCGCTCGTACTAGTTGTATTTTAGTTGTTGGTGTTGTTGTTGTTGTTGTTTTGTTTTGTTTTTTTTGGGGGGGGGGGTCAAAGAAAAAACATGTGAAATGAAATTTTCAGACGTCTTACATGTTTTTGAAGCCAAAATTAAAACGGATAAATCACTAATTTTCTTGAGAGACTCTCTTTCACAAAAATGCATTTTTCTCAGCTTTCTAGAAAAAAAGTGGTCTTTTTGGTGCAACCAGGCTCTATTCAACTTAAGATAAATCAAGAATGGAACAAGGTACAAACAAATGTTTTTTTCCCTAGTTATATAGAGAGTCTCCTCTTTCCTTTGAGCTGTTTGGTGTTTTCAGAGTCATAGTACAAAATATTCTCTGGGTCTTGACATATTACTCAAAATGCCCCAAAACGCTGGCACATGTCACTGACCATTTTATAAAAGGTCTGCCACTCAATGAGTTAATACAAAAATATGGTTATTAAAAGGCATGTGTATGATGTAACCTACAACGGTGATTAATGTTAACTATAGACAAAGTGTGACAGGAACACTATAGGAGGAGCATAACGTGATTAAGTTTGGTCTAACCTTGCTGATGTGAGATGTTAATTTAACTGCTGCATTATCAGGTTTGATGAGGAGTCTAACTGTGAACGTACTGGTCACACCTGTAAACATATTGAACAGTGCGCTGCAGCCTGATGCTCCGCATCACAGACGCCCTGTCACAGCCTGGGTGATTAGTTTCCCCTGGTGTCACTCGGGAATAACAGTGTCCAGTCCAGTGTCCCAGAAGCTGGATGAACTAATAAAAACGCTCTCGGACGAGCTGTGAACGCACCGCGGACGAACCAACAGCATGTAGTCCAAAAGTTCGCTCCGAGCATCAAGAGAGAGCAGTCTCTGACGGTTCCAGGGTGCCATTCCGAAGGGCCGCCACTCCGAACGTTTACTTTAATTTGTCGGAATGCCGACCCTCAGTTATTTATGGGAAAAGGGTGCCATTACGAACCTGAAAGAAAGGATGCCATTCCGAACCTGAAAAAATCTTGAATGGTTTACGGCACGGAGTAAACTATCTTAATTGTGGTGGTAGAGTAGTGGTCAGAGCATCTGCTTTTGATGCGGTGGATCAGGGTTCGACTCCCGGGGGAGATACTAACTGCGATTTCATTGGCCTCTACCTAACCTTTTTACTAAACTTAACCAACTCCTTTCTACATTGCCTAAACCTAACCAAGCACAGAGCAAGGACATTTATTTTCAGCAGGAGTGCCGCGGCTACATCAGACCATGGATGTAATGCATCAGACTCGCACCTGGGTGAAACTTTGGAGGCGGAGGGGGAGGGGCCGGTCGGGCGCTGTCCCCGCGGCGCGTCGTGTCAAGCCGGGCAGGAAGTCAAACCACGAGAGAATCCGGTCAATTTTCAAAATAAAACACATTCGGAACGGCGCGGTCCTTCGGAATGGCGGTCGCCCCCCGTCTCTGACGTGCCGGTTAACGGTGCTCCGGTCCTCCAGTGCTCCTCTCACACACTACGCGGCCTCCTGTCGCATCATAACAGCCTCCCGCCACCGGCCCACAGAGTTTTATCCACCTGTTCATTGTATTTCCTCACCGTGAGACTGTGTTTTTCCATCCAGCTGTGAAGCTCTGCTGCTAGTCCTAGCTTGGCTAACGTTAAGTTAGCTGACAGCACCGTTCACGTGTCCCTTGAGAGTTCATGTTTTGTAATCTGTTCAGATAAATAGGTCTCTAACTCCAGTAACAGTCCGTGTGGTATCTGTCCTCACTGTTTTTTTTTTGTTTTTTGTTTTTTTAAAGTAAATTATACGGGAAACAGAATTTGAAACTGATGAAAACTCCGTAGCCATCCTGCTACCGAGGACAGCTCCTCGGTTAATTTCCCCCTTGATTTCTGGTTGCCACGGGAGACCAAAATGTTTGGTTTGGGGCGATATTTATGTGCCCCAAAGGCATAAAATCCGACGACACTGATTGGCTAAATTACCTGTTGCCGAATAATGAGTTTACTAATATCCTTAATCAGGTTTGATCTGATACACTGAGAACCGCTGCCCAGTGTAAAGAACAACAACTCATAAACTAATAAAGAAACTCACATTTATTCAATTCAATTTATTATTCCTTGTGTAAGACAGATGAGAGGTGTACACTAATCACAACATAAACAAACACCATGCGGGATGAAATCAGCGTAAAGGAGCTCTCTCTCTCTCTATCTCTCTCTCTGTCTGTCCGACTCTTTTTTTTTCCTTTTTTTTCTGTGATAGAGATGCTGAGTATAGGCTATATACTGACTATCTGATACCGAGGATGTTGTGGTGGGCTAAGAGAGATGATGATTTGTGTTTTGTTTTTCATTACGGCTGCGTGATGACGCGGTTGCTTGCCGCTAATGAATTAATAAGTAAATAAATAAATAAAGCGGATAATCACAAGGGCACAGCGCGTATCTCAACACGGCAGCAAAATGCAGTCATCCACCCTCAGTCCTGCTCTTGGGACATCCACAGCTGCTTTTCAGTGCCAGTTCGTCCCTGCTGTGTTAATTCAGGTGGAGTTTCCATTACGTGTGCCGACAGCCTTTGATCTCTGCTTTGATCTGACGTCAGATGTGACGGGACAATCTATATGGATATAAATTCACGTGTTGATTCCATTAGTTGCATTAAATAGTGGTTATTGTGGATATTTATTGCATTGAAATGTGCCTGGAACTGTGGAAATCTGCCTATGAGGTCTTGGTGACGTGTCTGCACTGCACGTCAGTCAGCCAAACTTCCACTGCACCTGCTGCGCTTCGCCCTGCGCTGAGAGTAGACCTGGTTTGAGGTGGCGAGCTTTCAGCGCAACCTCAGCAGGACATTTTCGCACGAAACTTCCACTGCACCAAGCTGAATCTGTGACGCCTCCCCCTGCTGCGCGGCCACGCCTATCTCAGCGCAGCGCGATCTACCAATCTGCCAATCTGACTTTGCGCTAGGCTGCGCTGGTCGAAACTTGCATTACACCGGCCGCGCTACCTTGCGCCACCTGCGCTGCGCCACCAAACTAGGGCCCATGATGTGACCAGAGTTTACAGTAAACAGACTTTACTGCTCCAGAGGTCAACTAAGAGAAAACCTGCAGATGGAGTTCTACTTTAGAGGTATAGTAGAGCTACAGCATGTGAGTGTAGCAGATGGTATTTTAGTCATCGACTGTTCACATAGATTTTTTTTAAAATTCAAATTTAGGAGATAACAGAGGGTGAGTCAGAGAAGGTTAATTATATTGTAAACCTCAGTGTGTGTGTGTGTGTGTGTGTGTGTGTGGGGTCAGGTATAGCTCACATTGTGGGGACCTGAAGGTGTTTACACACTCACAGTTTGGGGATAAAACCACATGATGTGAAGCATTAACTTCTAAGTTGAAGAAGGTTAACTGAGGTCAGGTTCAAATTCAGGGTAAGTTTAAGTTTGGGTTAAAGCTAGGTTTAGGTTCAGGCTGAGGCTATAGGCTTAAGGAAGTTGTACTTTTGGCCTAATGCAAGTATAGAGTTGGGCCATATTAACAGTTAAGTATAGGGTATCTGGCACAACTTCACCAACTTAGAAGGTGCATGGAGAACCAAGGAAACTTGAAATAGAACAAAAAAGCTCCAGCAACACTTGCAGCTGAGAAAAACAACTTCATTTGACCATTGTGTTTATAGCCGTCATCAGGTTAAATTTAATGAAGAAACACATTACAAAAAACATCACTATATGGGTAGCCTATATGGGCTTGTGGCTTTGGACCAGTAGAATCTAGATTCTATATTGTCAAAAGTCACATGACCATATTGCCAGGCCCACCTTTCTGATATATATGTGGATGCATGTGATTGGCTTTGTTTGTGAACATTTTGTTTTACCTATATAAGTGTTTTTTGTAATGCATTTCTTGATTAACTTGATGACGGCTATAAGCTCAAACACATTGGTCTGATAAAGTTGTTTTTTTCTTAGCTGCAAGTGTTGCTGAAGCTTTTTTGTTCTTTTTCAATATTAACAGCTATCATTAGCAGCTAACACTGACACAGCCATTTTGTCCCATAAGAACATGAGAAGAACCCGGGGACAGATGTTACAGATATAGTGGAGTTTCACATCTCTACACTTGTGAAACCATATTAAAGCTCAAGTCTGTGTTCATCAACATGTTGTAGACAGTTCAGCCCAGATTTCAACTACAGAGCCTCAAACTGATCTGAATAATTAACTTTTTTTAGTTTGCTTTTGTAGGAAAAATTATATGTATTAAAATTATAAATCAGGCGTAGTGTGAAAAAGTCTGAGACTTTAGGCCTATTGCTCTGCTCTACTGTAGTGCAAAACTCTTCAGGAAATTAACAAAGTCAATGTGTGTGTGTGTGTGTGTGTGTGTGTGTGTGTGTGTGTGTGTGTGTGTGTGTGTGTGTGTGTAATGTAGGTAGTGCACCGTAATGGGCTTCGCGGGACACTTGTCCAGCTGTCCTTTAGGCTTCTCATCTGACCTCTGACCCTCTGAGCTAACACACTCTCCACACTATCAGCTGTCACACCAATAACCCTCAACACACACACACACACACACACACACACACACACACACACACACACACACTGGGTAGAGAGTACCTGTGAGACTGCTGCTATGACAGGCAGCACATATGGGCTATTTGCATATGATGCCTCTGAATCTTCCGCCTCACCGTGAATCTATGTGTGTGCCCTTGTGCGCGTGTGTGTGTGCGTGTGTGTGTGTGTATTAAAACGTGGCCTTGGAGTGTGTCTGTCTGTGGTGAAAGTACTTGTCTCAGAGTTGAGCTGCAGCTCTTTGAAAGTTGTCCTCATCTGATTTTTTTCATGCTCTTATAAAAACAACTTGTCTCTGAATTATTTATGATCTGCGGGTTTTTTGCTCCTCGTGCTGCTTCACCTTCTTTTCCTCCAAAATCTAGTTTGTAAACTCTCTGGCTGCCTCGTCTCTCTTTTTCTCTACTACTCCCTCCCTCCCTTTCATCATCTTGGAGCTGGTTTTTAACCCTTTGTTTTTCAGTAGCAGCTCTGTGCCTCTCTCTCACGGTTCATCCTTGTTTCTGGCCGTTAACTGTGTTTGTCCTGATATAAACAGCACTGCTGGCTCTGGTCAGCCTCACCTGCAGCCATTTATCTGGATCAGCATCTGATTGGTTGCCAGAGCTGGTTCAAGGTTTTTCCTCAGTTTCTTTTTTTCATCCATTCATTCATGCATTCATGCGTTAATTTAATTCACACTACTACTACTACTACTACTACTACTACTACTAATGCTCTTGCGTGGCGAGGGCTCGTTACGCTCGATGGGGTCGTCGAAGTGCGTGGAGCTGATCATCTTCACCAGGGTTCTGGTCTTGGGCCAGGTCTGCTGCGTCCTCCAGCAGCTAGAGATGACGATGTGGTCAATAGCCTTTCGGATTCCTCTGTCCGGGCTGCACAAAGTCCAGCGGTGGATAAGTTGGCGAGGGAGCCATGTGTCTGTAATGCAAAGGTTGTTCGATTGACATAGGAGAAGCATGGAGTATGGATTGACCTTCGCCAGATTTAACTCATAAGAGAACAAAAACATGTCTGATATACAGGATTTTTTTATTGGATCACTCAGGAAACAGGTCTGGTTTAATCTGAATACAGACATTGATACAGATAATCTCTGGGTCAAATGGATACGGATGCAGATAATGGCCTCTTTCCACACCTTGGTAGAACGTGTCATCAAAATGGAGTATGAATGTCTGCTGTTTTTGTTGTTTGTTTTTGAAGGAAAAGGTTATGTTGATCTTTAGCCACCATGTCATGAATATGGAATGATTGTACCCTGTGACCTCTAAGTTTCATTATCCTCACACTTTAATCTCTGAGACTGTTTTCTGGGTTTGATCCTGTTTGTTGTATAGCAAAATGAGCATCTACACTCTGAAGGGCTGTCCCGTCCCCAAAGGTCCAGACTGAGACATAAAGCAAGTTCTCTTCTTCTCTCTGATACAAAAGGATGTATAAGAACTGAAAGTGCTCCCATGTTGATCCTTAGCTGAATATGAAAAGATCTTGAAGCAGAGTGCAAGTTTCCTCTGCTTCTTAAAATGAAGATTTATCTGGAGCCGTGAGTTAAACTGTGGAGTGTGTGTTCAGGCTGCAGCTTCCTCAGACTTTGGACTGTGCGTCTGAAATCTGATGTTTCTGCAGCTTTTCTGTTTGTCTTGGCAAAACTCTGCAAGAAAAATCCATTACCCTCAGTGACAGCACTGTTCCTCAGGCTCATTTAATGTCTCTGATTCAGTCAATGTTTTCACTGTATTAACCTCAGAGAAATGAAATATTATTGTTATTTCCTCAGTATTTACTTGGGTCTCAAAGTGGGGAAACCTTCAGTCATTAAATATTTCTGTGTGCGGGTGAACTGCACAGGTAAAATCAAGTGTGATGTTTGGAGGTAAATAATTGACCCACTGAGTCAATATGCCATTAGAGATCATTTACAGAGTATTTCACACAAGTTTCAGGTTGTACCGACAGCAAACTACTCACCAGCTCTGATAGTGTTCTCAGTTTATACTGGGTTAACATTGAAAACCTTTTAACGTCATTAAAAATACACACATCTGCATAGTAATAGATGCAGTGAGGAGGATAAACCTTCTGATTGGAACAATAATAGACAGGTTGCGTTGGACAAATACTGTGTTTTTATTTCTTGAAATTAAGACATGATACAGATTTTGGACTGTTCTCAGTTATAAATGAGAGAAGTTGCAGGTCTGAGTGTGTTCAAGTCTTTTTGTATGAAGCATCTTTAGATTTTATAACTAGGAAACATCTAGTGGTTATGATGATTAAGGCAGGAGGCTCAGGAGCTAAGTGAGAAATGTGGTAATGTAGTATAAAGAGACAAAGTCTATGTCAGGAGGAGGTCGTGGATGGATGAACTTGACACAGGAAAGTGTTTGATTCCATGTCAAACCTAGAATGGCATGTTACAGCCAAGGAGCTATCAGAGGTGGGGGGTAGATTTCCTGGAAGACAAGTTCAAACATTCATGACAAAAATACAGATATCCCCTGACATAAACTCACAAAAGTTTGAAGTCACAAATATCCAAGAAAAAAGTCACAACTTTTAACAGTTTGATGGGGTTTAAAATGCTCAGGTCATTGTGGTGTTGTTTTGCGCTACAGGTGGGGTCTGTGAACAAGGTCCAGAGTTTCTCCAGCTCTCTGACTCAGCTCCGATTAGAGGCTGAATACCTGTGATTGGTTCCTGGTGAGAAGAGAATGATGTTTGATCATGTTTCCAAACTGCCTCAGAGAGGGGGAAAGGGTGAGTGTGTGGGTGTGTGTACATTTCTCTGGTTGGGTTTGAATCCAGCCTTGTGAGAACATTAATGTGTGATGGTTAGGTTTTTTTTTCAATTTCTCTATCATTTAAACATTCTCCATTTCACCTTGTTCAAGACAATTGAACTGTCATACAGCAAATTAAGTAACAAAAATAAACGTGCCAGATAAATTGTCCAGTCTCTACAGCTTATCTTGATAAAGAGCTTGTTCTACATCAGCCAAACACGACATGTTGTTTGACAGCTTACATAAAATATGAACAATGAAAATAAAATAGATAAAATGCAACATAGGCTAGTGAGACTTGATGGCTATAGGATAATTATGCTGCATTGTTATTGTTAATGTGCAAGCAAGACAAGTGTGTGTGTGTGTGTGTGTGTGTGTGTGTGTGTGTGTGTGTGTGTGTGAGAGAGAGAGAGAGAGAGAGAGAGAGAGAGAGAGAGAGAGAGAGAGAGAGAGAGAGAGAGAGGCAGCCTCTGCCATTTGCTGAGCCAGTCGTGGGGGCGGGGCTTGTCTGGTTGGGGGTGGTGCTGCTGCAGACTTACCTCATTTCCAGGCGGAGCTGAGCGGGTAGAGAGCGGAGTGCTGTGTGTTGACTTGGCAGGACGCGGACTGGCCGGTGAGTCGACGCCGGACACAAGGAGTGTGAAGAAGCAGCGACTGGCTCCGACAGCCGCCCCGTCCTCACTGCTCTCCCCCCGGGCAGGGTGCACCGCGCCGGGGCCGGAGCTGCCTCTTCCCCCGGCTGGCTCCACCACTCAGCATCACACCACGGTGTCTGTGTTCCGCCACCTGGCTTCCCCCGCCGCTCCGCTCCGTGTGTGGCTGTGTGTTGCACGAGGACGCACTTGCAGCCGTTTGTGTGTGTCCGCACTCTCAAGGACTGACTCGGGGGTCTGGATTGAGATCATCGCCGCCTGCTCCTGCAGATTCTGGATGGATTTTTGAATGGTCCCCCCCCTCTTCTCTGGATTAGGAGATGGAGTGATACACGGCTCACAACAACAGTGGAAGTAACAGCCCCCCTCACCGCCCCCCCACCCCCCAAGCTGCCGACACGGTGAGGGCAGATTTTCACTTCTCTTCGCCTCTGTAGCAGATGAAGAAGCTCAGAGTTCACTCACAGCACTTTAAACCTCCGTACGCGTGCACGAGAGTGATGTGAGTGCGTGGCTCTGCTGCTGCAGGATTGTGTGTGTGTGTGTGTGTGTGTGTGTGTGTGTGTGTGTTCCATGTGACCTGTGTGTTGGATAAGGTCTAATTGAGCTACATTCTTATCCACTGAGCCATGCTCAACCCCCCCCCCCCCACCACCCTCCTCCTCACACACACATAATTCTGGGAATAACTAATCATTGAAGTGAGTCAATATTTTCTCAATAATTCATGACATAAGCAGATATTTTCAGTCTCTCCCAGTCAAATCTTCAGGTCATGACTGTTGACCCACTTCCTACTGGATGCATAATGAATTTCTGAAACACACATCCAGTTGTTGTAGTGTCTGGACCGAGAGCAGCTGAATGAGGACCGGAGGCTTACATCTGTGCTGCCGACCGTCACAGGACGTCACACGCAGGTTTTTTATTTGACAGTTGAGTGTGAGAGGAGCAGGTTTTACACATGGAGGGGAAAATGAGCGGATGTGGAATGAGCTTAAATCTCATAACTTGATGTTGGTTTACTGGGTCAGATGATCCATGTGGATGTGAGCACGTTCACACGCTGCTGCTCAGCCTCTGCTGCTCGCAGTCTCTGTCCAACAGAAACACTGTTGTTACTCACTCAGTCAGTCAGTGTGTGTTCATGATGTGGAGTTGCTGTTAATGAATCTGAGCTCTGCCTGCAGACATTTCACTATAAAAGCTTTAAAAGACACAAAGAACAAAACCTTGAAACTTGATTGGAGATTAGTGTGTCAGTACATTTGTCCACCTCCACTTAATGAGTTAGATTATTTTTTATTTCAAACTCCTCAGTGTCATGTGATTTGTTTGGCTGCACTGGAAGCTGATCTTGTACATGAGCTGCACTTCTGCTGCTGCTGTGTTTCTGTTGGCTGGACGTGGTGTTTTTTATTTTTTATTTTTTATGTCTTTGGTGGCTGGTACTCGCTGGTCATAGGTCTTATCATAGATAATTTGAGCACATGCTCAGTTCTGTGCCAGGAGTGAAATCTGAAGGACTTTTACAGTTGGAAAACAAACAGGATCAACGAACAAGTCAGAAATCCAGCAGGAGGTGATGAAAATGAAGTTTCTTATGGATGATACAATAACAAAGGGGTTAAAAGTGGAACATCTGGAAACACTTCACTTACTCACACAAGACAGTATAAGATATAGATTTAGCCAGGAGCTCCAGTCCGTTTCTTAACACCACACACATCTTCAAACACACACGAGGTTTGACAAAGCAGAAAACATGGTTCAAGATCAAACGCTGACTCACTGCTCAACCAAACTCACCCAGATGAATAAAATCTTATATATTTGACCAAAAAGCAGAGACAAGTAAGTGAACACAAAGTGGATAAAACAGGGTTTTCCTGCTTAGAGGTGACAATCAACAACATTCTAGTACTTGTTTTCACAGAAACATCCTAACAAGCATTAACTATGTGGATTTGAAGTTTCTATTTTTTTACACTCTTTGAAACGCTTCCCTGAAGTAACGCTAGATCCCACCATGTAGTGCAGACGTGTCTCAAAACACAGATTATTTTGAAAAGTGAGACCGCGAGGAGGAGAATCAAGAAGACAGCTGAAACAGTGCAGACATCACTTGCCAATTCGCTTAGTTGATGTTAACCTGCTTGATTCTGTTACAGACAGGGCAAACCCTGGATGAAGTATTACACCTCTGTCCTCAATGGACTCTCTGAGTTGTTTTAGCTTTGACCAAACTGTTTCCTCAGCACTGAGCATTGCTTGTTGTTGAGTTATTTTTAGGAGGAAGCTGGACAACAAACTGTCCCTATCAGACTTCTCCTTCAAATGCAGCCGAGGAAGGCTCCTACAGATAGATCTTTAATTGTTCAAACTATGTGTTGATGATGAAGTAGACAGCACTGACCCAGTCTGACCTTCACACTGTCAACTTAAAGTCCTTTAGTTCAAGGTCAGAAGAAGCTTATGACCGGTTTCTGGTCCTTTGACTAGTTGGTTTTGGTCCCCAGCTGCTGCTGTCTTTTCACAGCCAGGCCGGTCATTTGCAGTTTCATCAGATAATTATCACTATGAACACCTTACACTCAGTCTTTGATTGATTATCAATATATGATATTGATTAGAGCAGCTATAAATGCAAAAAGAAGATCTCTAGGAACATGTTCATAACAAATCTGTATTGAAACACTGTGAAGGAACCAGTGACTGAATATTACACAAAGACACAAATACACGGTTCTAACAGCTCTGACTTCTTCACTCTGCTGCTGCTTCCTCTCACTCCCCCTACCCCCAAAAGAAAGAAATCCTGCCATTTTGCCATTTGGCACGTGAAATGCGTAATGGGTAAATGTGACTTGTCAATGTCTCTGTATTGTGTTGACTGTGTTTGTTTTAGACATGAGCTCCCAGATTAAAAACAAAGCAAAACAAAAACAGTTTACAGACAAATCGGTTGCGTGTCTCCCACCGCCTCTCGTATCCTCTTTCTAATAACAAGCTGAACTCTCATCCTGAATGTTTTAGCGAGGACTGTTTACATATTCATCACTTGTTAGAGGGTGTGCCAAAGCGCCGTGCTGCGAGGGAACAGGCACCAAACCCCCTGTAGTAGTAGCACTAGGTTCCCGCTACCACGGCCGACTCCACTCTTCACCCGTCTGGGAAGTGTAAAATCTGATTTAGTAAATGAGAAATGTCATTTACATTCGCTAGGAAATCCCTCAAGTGTGCGATTGGAATTCCTGATTAGTTGACCGAGTCTGGCTGCCGGCCACCGAAGACCCATTTCACACCTCACCTCGGGCGCTTTTATGTTAATGCTGCGGTTTAGTGGGGGTTATTGGAGGGAGCCGGTGACGCATGTGCGAGGGTGTGTGTGTGTGTGAGAGAGAGCTGGACCCTACTAATAACAACACAGATAAACCACAGTTAAAAGGTTAAGTCAGCCAGTTTGACATTAAAATCAGTTTTCCCACATTGCACAGCACCAATCAGTGAGGAAGAAAAGTCAAGGTAACAGTAGAGGCCACTTTAATAGATCTACCCAGGTTGGACACTTTTTCCTTCAGAACTACCTTCATTCTTGATGTCACAGATTCAACAAGGAGCTGGAAATATCTCCCACAGGTTTTTGTCTATATTGTCTTTATTGTCTTCATAGCTGCCTAGGGCTGAGCGATAAATCGATACAGATAAATATACATATACATATTGCGAAATAACTTTTCCTCAATAGAAATAAGAGACATGGTAGATATAGAGTTGATAGATTTAATTTGTCCATGTTTTGACAGACAATATGAATAACCAACTAGAAAATTTCCTCTCGGGAAATTTTGAATGGGCCATGGGAGCTACTGCCGGTTGTGCCATCTCTGTCAACATGGGAATCAAACCCACGATCTTAAGGTCAAGACAGAGCTGATCAGACAGACACATGATCATCTTTCTATAAGCACTGATATGGAGGAGCTGTAACCACATTAGTGTGTGTGTGTGTGTGTGTGTGTGTGTGTGTGTGTGTGTGTGTGTGTGTGTGTTGTGTGTGTGTGTGTGTGTGTGTGTGTGTGTGTGTGTGTGTGTGTGTGTGTGTGTGTGTGTGTGTGTGTGTGTGTGTGTGTGTGTGTGTGTGTGTGTGTGTGTGTGGACTCAATTAAAACAATTAATCTAATTAATTAGAGGCTTTGTAATTAATGAATCGCAATTAATTGCATTTTAATCGCATATAAATATTTGACCTGAGAACAGTGAGAAGCATTTTTTTCACATGGATTTTAGTATACCATTGAATGACTGAATAGCTTAAGCAACAAAACATTGTTTTTTTTTCAAGGTGGTACTTAACCAAGACCAACATGCAAATTATCGATTAATGAATTAATCGATATTTGATACAGATTTAAATGGTCTTTCCTGCCAATACACTATGATGATTACTGTAGTATTTAACTAGGCTACATAAATCACAGTAGCATAAACTGATTTGTTGAACGGACCAGGTGATGGGCTGACTGGTCCTGTCTAACTTCTGTGTACTGGGTGCCATTGTGCAGGGTGTTAAAGGACAATTCCGGTCGAATTCAACACGGGGGTGTATTTTCATATCATTTTAGGTCTAAAAGAATGAATCTGAAGATTTTCAGTTTAATCGCTCCTGTTTTGCGGTAGCTGCGTATGTCCGCGCATCGTCACGGCAGCAATGAATGGGAGTGGATGTAAGTTCCGCTGTTTAGGCTGTTTCCAGCCCTCAAAGCCGCAATTTTTTTCCACAGACAGCATCAGATGGCGACTCAAACATGCACCGAGAAGTTTATTTACTTCAAGCAAGCCGACATGTTTGTAAAACTAGATCTAATTCAAAGTCTCCCGGAGTCTCGCGCGAGACCCAGTTGCCGTGCGCGGTGTGTTCAGGAGCAGTGGGAAAAGCTACCGTTGTGTCATAAACACAGGAATATCAACTCTTGACTTGCTTCAAGTAAAAAAAAACTTCTCGGCGCATGTTTGATTAGCCACCTGACGCTGTCTGTGGAAAAAAATGTACACTTCAAGCAAGTAAAGAGTTGATATTCCTGTGTTTATGACACAAGCGGTAGCTCCGACTGCGCCTGAATACACCAGCACTGCAACTTCGGGCTCGCGCGAGACTCCGGGAGACTTTGAATTAGATCGACTTTTACAAACATGTCGACTTGCTTGAAGTAAATAAACTTCTCGGTGCATGTTTGAGTAGCCATCTGACTCTGTCTGTGGAAAAAAATTGCGGCTTTGAGGGCTGGAAACAGCCTAAACAGCGGAACTTACATCCACTCCCATTCATTGCTGCCGTGGCGATGCGCGGACAGACGCAACAACCGCAAAACAGGAGCGATTAAACTGAAAATCTTCAGATTCATTCTTTTAGACCTAAAATGATAGGAAAATACACCCCCGTGTTGAATTCGACCGGAATTGTCCTTTAAGCAGGGCCGTAGCCAGGATTTTTGAAATACCGAGGTCATAGTCGTGGTGCGCGGGGGGGTGGCGTCGGAAATTTGGGGCAATTTTATATTAAAAGGCTTCAATCTGGTGCACTTTGACGGATAAAAACTACACACATCATATTAGATTAATGCCATTTTTATGATATTATCATCACTAGCGATCATCCAGAGAAGACCCAACTTCACTGAATTCTGATGAGAACACACCATCTATTACAAACAGTAGACTAGCTCCTCACATTCGTAGCAGCCACAGAGTAGCAAAAATATTATATCATAAAGTTTAGTTCCAGCTCGAAAAAAAAAAGTCTGAAATGCAATGTGAAGGTCCTGGTTGTTAACATAAAGATGAACAGGTTTCTAGGGTGAAGTGTGCACTCTTTTTTTTTTTTACCATAGCTATAGCCTACTATTTTTGGGGTGACTTCCTTCTGGAGTGTCAGCTGTGTTCCTCACTTTGAAACAGGCCCAGGAAGTTTGTTTGCTTTTCCTTATAGTTACCACAAACATACATCTGACTGCTTCTTGTTGCAGCAAATTTTGGTTTGTGTTATAATTGGTTATTCACGTTGTTTAGCTATGTAGTATTTCACATTTCTATGCATATTTGCAAAATTGCTACAAAATTGCTCAGGTTCATTTTTTTATATGGAGATATGTAGTGTTTGTTTGCCATTACTTTCATTATTTCTGCTACGATGACCCCCGCCCCTGTCAGACATTACGATCGCGCACCCCCCCGGCAGTCGAAGCTTCGATTAAAATCGATTTTATGTCCGTGAAGCTTCGATTATCAAAATATGATAATCAGGTCAGCCCTAGTGTTTTCACACTTGGACTTCTCTCCTTCACTTAATGATCGTCGTATCATCAGGTCGCTCTGACTCCAAACAGCGAGGTGGCCCGAGACGGGTATTCGGCTCCTATTCCACTCATGTCCTCCCTATTTTCCAACTTTCACTTTATCTTGCATTCCTTTAGCTTAGGGCTGGGCAATAAAACAATCTCGATACGGGATGCGATTTTTGATTGATTCCTTCCTCTGGCACATGATCATGATTTGTTTCACTACTTTTATGCAACCGGTTCAAGGTCGGAATGTTGTGCAATTACTCCGTCTTGCAGTTCACAGAATGGGGGGCATTGTTGTTTCCGCCTGTGGCAGAAAAGGAGCCCACAGAGTTGAATCAACGTCTGTGTAAAAGGGGGGTCCAGCATGGGGTCTTCCTTGGGGACATATTATGGAATTATCACTTTTTGAAGGCTGTTGGTGTTTGGCTTGCCTACCGGCCCCATAAATGAGAATTGACAAAAATCCATGTGGTTTTACGAGCTGTTCCCTCAGTTGTCATACAATGATGTCATTCGTTTTCAAATTTGCATAATACCACCCCTACCTGTGAGTACTGGTACTAGTAGAGGGGGCGGGGCAAGCAGTGGTTCATTTACATTTAAAGGGACAGGCACTGAAAGCAGCAGTTCTGAACAGGGCTGTTTAGAGAGGATGAAAAGAGCTGTGATGTTTGATCCTTGGGGGATTTTGACCAAAGCATGTCACAGACATGTCTTTAAGACACCTGGGAACTATTTTAATCTGTGGGAAAGGGGCATAATATGTCTCCTTTTGTAGCATTATAGCGGGATCTGTGCTCTGAGCGTGCATGGAGAGGAAGACTATTCACAGACAGGTCCATTGTCCATGTGTTTATGAGAGAGTGCAGGGTAAGGTTCACATCTGACCGCCTGCAACAACTCCTTCGCCTCAATGCTAAATGGAGAAAAAAAAAACGAACCAGTCGAACCGAACGGTTCTGAGCATTTTCATAAACCGTTCCATCCCTAGTGTATGTATGTGTGGGTGTTAGCCACGTGGTGACTCATTCTGCGGTGTAACGGAGCAAATAATTACAGAGCTGTTTCTATATGTGATTGAACCTCACTATCGATGGTCAATGTGATCGGCCATGGATGCTATGTGATTACCAAGTCAGCCACCCGTTGCCATGGCGACGGGTGGCTGACTCGATTAGTTAATCAGTCATCAAGAAGAATAAATAGGAATAAAAGAAAACAGCAGATGTTCCAGGTTTTCTGCAGACGTACCTGCAGAGCTTCAGGTGTTTTGCATAACTGAAGCTCATTTTTAGCAGATTTTAATTTCAATTTCCTGCCTATGCCTGAGACAAATGAGGAATTTGTCCTGTTTCTGTCTGATAGTTGTGCTTTTGAAGAAGGAGCAGACTTGTTCAATTCCAGTGATCAAATAAATCAGGCAGGAATGTGAACATTGGAAATCTTCACATGGTTCATGAGCACATATTTGAAACATTGTGATTTTATTCTGGATCCTTTTGGCACCAGGTGAGAAGTCTTTTATTACACCTGTGTCCTTTGAGGAATCATTTTTTTTCATTAAAGTGTTGTAGGTGACAATTGAAACAGTAGTAAAACATTTCATTATTTTCAGATACAGAGCTACAGACGGTTCATGTTGACGTGATGGTTCACTGTGAAAACAGAAACTAAAGCTCCATGTTTGTTCAGTGTTTTATCTGAAGTCTTGATCCATGAAAAGATCTGAAACCATCCAAGTATAGTTAGTCCCCCCTTAGCTTCTCTCTGGTGCTCTAATAACACCAGGTGGATGGATGTCAGCCAATCATCAGAGAGGAGTCTCCTCTGATTGGCTGTTTTCTCAATGATCAAATAAAAATAGAACAGATTTCAGGAAACCAACTCTTGCAAGCGTTGGATAGTGGATCCAGGTGGGTAGCTTGGTGACTGCTTTGTTGTGACATCACAATGTCACAGAAGTCCTAACAGCTGATTTTAAGGCTTTGTTTCTGATATAAACATATTTATACTGTTTGAAACATAATACAAAATAATTGAATCATCATAATGATTTGTATTAAATTCATTCATGCATTCATTCAGATTGTCAGTTTGCTTTTCACTTTAACTCATTGAGTGCCAACCACGTAATTTCTTGTTTTTCGTTCCCATGTGTTGAGTACCAATAACGTAATTTTACGTGTTTTGCTTTTTTTTTTAAATTATGAAACTAGACACTTTAACACACCTTATGTTTAAATTTGGGGACTCTACGACAAGCAGAACTGAAATAGATGACGATCAAAAACTCATGACAGCTCATGATCTGGAAGTTTTTATCATAACTCGGCTTTTGCAAAGGGAGTTCTGCATGTGGATGCAGCGCAGCTGCTCTGCTGTCACCCGCGAGGCTCCAGCAGCTCGGAGCCGAACAGGAAGCTCTCAGCCGACAGTCCCGCCCGGTCTTCATCTGGAGCAACACCGTGTCCTCCCCAAGGTCCTCCCGTGGTAAAATGTGATGGTCTCTGGGCCAAAGCAGACTGGCATCACTGACCCGTACCACAGAAGGACCGCGACCACCTGTGGGACCGGTGTTCCCGACCTGCTGTGGCCGAGAGACCATCACATTCCGCGGCGAGAGGCTGTGACACGGCGCGGTGCGTCTGTGTTATTGTTGTTTCTTTGATCCAGAAATGCGAGTGTCAGAAGAGCGACAGGCACAAACAGAGCACCTTTCATAAAAGACGCTCTATCTCCTTTTCAAGAAAAAAAGCAGGGATTTTGGTGAAACCCAGCCATGTTTAGCTTTAGTTTTCTCAGGAACGGAGGCACGTAGAAACAAACGGTTTGTGGCCATTTGAAGCAGAAAGTTTTACCTTTCAAATGAGCCACAGTATGTCTTGGTGGCAATAATATAGAATACGCTGTGGCTCTACAAAAATTGTCAAAAATGGTCTAAATTGCCGGTACACTTGACTAAAACTTTGGAAAAGAGCGCGGCACTCAATGAGTTAAGGACCAATGGTTGGTCACAAATATTTAATGTCCAGCGGATCAGTTGGTAGTTCCCAGCATGCATTACATTAACTACCCCAGAAATATGATGCTGGTTGTTGTTACTGATGAGTGACAAGAAGTTAAAGGGCAACTTCGGTTTTTTTCAACCTGGGTCCTATTTTCGTATGTATTTATGTATATGTGAGTGATTGATAACATTTTTATTGAGGTCGCTCCAGTATTGAGCCCGGGGCAGCCGGCAGACAGCCTGCAGCCTAACTAACGCTCTTATATGGGGCAAGTGGCTCCCGTCAAAGTTCGCCGTATAAACGGTCATTTCTTTCAAACTGGCAGGCTCAGATAGTCACAATAAGTGTCCAGCAACATACTAGAGAGGAGAAGTGAATGAAATTGCCTTTACCTGTTGCTGGAGGTCGCTGTTTATTGTGATCTGAGTCTGTCAACAGGCGAGAAATCGCGTTCTCACCGTACGGTAGGCTACTGTTGCCAGGCAGACTGAGGTGAAGACCAGGTGAAGACACGATCCAAGTGATTTTTTTGTTGGATTAAAAAAATATGGCTGAATTTTTGCCTGATGTGGAAGACGCCGAAGCGGAATTTGATTTTGATGGCCGGCCGTATCTGTTTGAGCCGGAGTACACCGACGAACAGCTTGCGGCGAGAGACGCAGTTGTGCAACAGGCAGAGGGCACGGAAGCCGCTGCTGAAAGACAGCGCACGTCTGGAAACTGGTGGTGTGTTTGTGGGTGCTGTGCCCCCATGCCAACAGAGGAGGAATGCCTGTGTTGCAGGGAGTGGGACCTGCTGCAGCCAGCTGTGCTCGGGGACGGCACACGCTGTGTGACGGCCACAGAGGATTTCCCCCCTTTGACAAACAGGGCAGTACTGGAGACCTTCTTTTTTGTCCCCAAAATCAATTGGAGGCGTCGTCCAAGACCACAGGGACAAGATGGCAACCTATCTATTGAGTGAGTATATAATGTGACATATTTACCTTAGTGTATTTCATTTACTGAGAAAGATCTCAGGTATGAGTAATTACTGTTACAGTATTCATTTTGTCTACATAGTTTTCACAAAAAATAAAAGATTACTTCTTCTTCTCCAGCCAATGCAGACTTGTGGCCTATCGTGTTGTGCTGGAGTGGGCGCTCAGAGGGGAGCGCTTGGGCCGAGGAAATAGAAGAGTGTTGCCGAGCTGCATTGTTTTGGCGATAAGGAACAAGTACCCCTCCCCCACCGGCATTTACATTGGCTTCAAAGAGGCAGAAGACATCTACAGCATACTGTAAAAATTCAACATCTCACATATATTTATAATACTCAATAACTTATAGGCTAATAAAGTAATAAAAAAGAACAGCTGTGTTTCCATCTCTTTATTTCAAACCTCACACGGACACAGACAGAAAGACAGACACAGACCTGACCAAATCAGATCAGATCAGACCAGACCAGACCAGGGCTTTAGTAAGGTTTGAATCTAGAACTATGGCGTGCAAGTAAATCAGCCTTTTCAGGCCTCCGAACAGGAGCAATGTTGTGAGGTAGTCTTCGGCGCGGTTTGCGGCAGGGCAAAGGCTCTGTATAAACAATCGTCTGGTCGTCTCTTCTCTTCAGGACACGCTCCATGAGGTCATTGCGGAAGGTCTGCTTGGTCCTTTCATAGATGGGCTTTGCAACCCACTGTGCACTTTGTTTGGAGTATGAATATCTGTGCCGTAAATCACCTAAGGCAAAAAGAAAAACAACATATAAATTGTAGTTTACCATGTCATTGATGCATATTATTTTTTCGGGTAGTTTTAGGTGAATGCTTTTTCCTACCAGAAAATACAGTTACATACAATAAAAGTTTAGTTCTACCCCCACAAATGCCACTATGTTTCTCAGAAAATATTTACTCTGGACAGAATACTTTCCCAGGCAGTGAACAATAACATAAACAAGCTATAGAATTTCCTGTTGATATATCACATATTTACCTTCTGCTGTTGTTGCCTGTGGTCTGCCAACGTTGGCATTATGATCCAAAATTGCCAGCTGGGTGCGGGCCCTCATTGAGTCATATTTGAAATGCAGCCTCTTTTCAGCATATTTCAACATAGAAGAGTGGTAGACCTCCAGAGATCCTGTATTGCAAGTTCACAAACAATAGTGAATGCTACATCCACAGATGACAAATTATTGTAAATGTGAAATATTTGCACAACTATTAGTGACAGTGTGAGTTTGCTATGTGGGTGCAAAAAAGCAGCAAAGTTGATATTGTAGACCGTAATTGTAATTGCTATTATTGTGCTGTGGACCTGGAGAGCAGCGGTATTACTGGAGTCCTCACAACAGCAGACATTTTATGACTTAGTAATTGTAGAATAAATTTTGAATTTGAATGAAATACATTACTCGTGAAAGAAGGCATACCAGTGTGTTTGAAGCGTGCCATCTGCTTCAAGTCTCGCAGGAGATTTTTGTCCAATACCACTGCTTTGAGAGCCCGAAAAGCTGATGAATCTGCTTGGAGCCATTTCTTCCTTCTCTGCTGCTCCTCGGTCAAGGCTGGGTGATGACAGGTGTACTCAACACCATCCTCCTCCCATCTATGCACACCACAAATGTGATGCAGCAGGCCCTTCCAACGTCGGACAATATCCTACAAAAATGAAAAGAGTCTCCAGATTAGATTATGTGTCTGGGACAGCACAATATGAATATTTACATTATACCTGGGTGAAAACAATCAGAATAAAGTATAGTAAAGTAGAGAAAAATAAAGTCAGTATAAAGTTACAAATAAGATAAAGTATTTTATCAATAATTTTTTCTTACATTTATGACAAAATGATCTCTACTAAATGCTAAGTGTAATGAAAATACAAATAATCAGTGTTACCTCTTGATCACCTTTAGATGAGCTACATGACCAATACAGGTGGTTGGAGATGGATTTGACCCATGCCTGGAGATCTTTGTTTTCTGCCTTCTTGGAAGCAGCCACAAGTTTCTTCTTCACGCCTAAATGAAACAACAACAACAACAAAGAGGCATCCCACATTGTTTTGAGTTATAACGGGACGATGTATACAACATAAAATATATTTGTATTTGTTTGTAGATATGTTACTTACTTTTGTTGACATGCCAGGGGTCAAATTCATGGTGGATGTTGCTGTATGTTTCCCTCATTATTTTTCTGATAGATGGCGACCTATCTGTTGTCATAACACCAACTTCCACACCCATGTATAGCAAGTGGTTCAGCCCCCTCTGGAACCCCATTGCCTCCATCGCCACAGAGCTGGATGCCTCTGTAACCTAGAGCATAACAATGTCTCATCATATATGACATATGTACATTTTTTGACAACCAGTCAAATTAGCTTTCAAACAGATGTGTTATTTTTATCTAATATGGCATGCTGAATTACCTCAACCAATTCAAAATGCACGATTTCTTTTGTGGCATCGTCTTGGAAAGAGTAAGTTGAGTATTTGCTGCTGTAACCTGGTGACGAAAACAAAGTGTATATTTTGTGACATTACAATGACAATAAGAAACATTAAAATTTCGACAAAGTAAATTGCTTACCAGGACTATCACATCTGGCATCACCACAGAGTTCAACTGCCTTTCTAGAAGTAATGAGGCGCTCCATGATTTTTTCATGTTGGTCTCTGTATGCATACTGGATGACTGGAATGAGGTAGGTTGACTGAACACCATAAAACTGAGTTTGCCTCGGCATTTGGACATTTAGTAATTCTGCCCACTCTGCAATGCTGGTGTATGTAGCTCCTGTAAAAAGTATGGCTGCAGATACCAATAAATTATTTTCAGCCATTCCTCTTCTATCAGGACATGATGCCCACTTCCCTGAGTGTCCATTCAAGCAGTTCCACTCTATTTTAATTTGGCTTGATTTAGTTGTAATTTTCTTCTCAATAATGGCACACCCACATTGGCTGCATCTTTTAAAAAGTTCCATGAGCTTTGACTCATTTACAAGCCATTTTTTCTCCGCCCATCTTATTGGTGCATCTCCAGGGGGGCTTCCTGAGGCAGATGCAGAAGCAGATCCTGTGGCAGAAGATGAGGTGGTGCTTGGAGGTGCAAAACTGCTGTCTTTTGGATCATGAATATCCATCTCACCGAAGCTCATGCTCATGTCAGTCATCTCATCAGCATCTTCTGCATCCTGTTGAGACTGAAGAGACAAGATAGTTGTGGAATTTACAACTAACATAAATAAAATGTTGGCATGTTTTTCTTTTACAAAGTTGACAAAAAGCCATGTTACTCACTTGTGATATATCTTCAGTGTCTGTATGCGGGACAGTCAAAGTTGCAGTTGATGCAGTGGCAGTCTGGTTGTTGTACACACAATGCACTAGTGTCATTCCGGTAATGTTGAATTTGAATGGTTCAATTGTTCAGAAAAGGTGTTAGCACGGCTAAACTTACCATTGATCGTTCCCGAATAGGAGGTAGTGCAAAATACGTCCCAGATAATGATGGGTTAGTGGAGGGTGTGGTCTGACGAGGACTTGAAAGAAGAAGTTTCAAGCTCGACGAGAGATTAGGCCCTCTTGAAGGTTCTTCATCTGGTCTGTGTTTAGCTTTGACAGGCGTGGATTGTGGGACTGCATCAAATTCAGTTGCTTGTGGGAAATCAGCACCATCAGCCTCCTAAAAAAAATGAACAGCCAGATAAAACATTATTATTGTACAACTCGTAATTATATTTCTTTTATCTGGGTTTAGATTATGCCATCCTATCATATCAAGAAATCAAACTAATGGCAATAATCATAAAAAGTATATGCAATGTAGTAGCTACCAAACATTGTAACTGAGCTACATTTTGATCAAACAAACAACCAAACAGCGATCGCACACTCAAATAATTGATGCAGTATGAACAGTGTTTGAGATTACAGACTAGGTCAATTATAAATGCTGTCAGCGACGTATGTGCATCATTTGTCTGATTTTTGTCTGTAGTTGAAAGTTTACAAATGCTACTTGCTAATACAGTGCTTATATTTGCTACCGTGCCATACAGATAACCATGTCAACACAATGCATTGGCTAATAACATCACATTACCTCCACTCTGCCTGCAGCTGGTGTCTCCCATCTCGGGACTGCACTTTTCTTCAGATAAAGGTGCTTCGGATTTGGTCTCTTCTTTGACTGGCAGTAGTCATCTTGGTCAAAGTGGGCACTGCAGACCCTGTGATCGGCACGGCGCAGTGCATCGACAGGAGTGTTAGCATCCATTTGTAGCACAGCTAGCCATAACTTTAGCGTGTCCGTGTCGGAATAAGGGAGTCTGTGAAAGCTGCGCGAAGAGTAGCCCCTCATTTTGTTGGCACAATTCGGAAATGCGCACAGACGAACCATTGCTTCACAGTGTCCAACAGAAAAATCACTCGTGGCTTCACCAGGTCTTCACCTCAGGTCAATACGGTAGGCTACTGTTGTCAGGCAGACTACTACGTACTAATCCCAACCGGTGTCTTACCGCGAGTTATAGCGAGATTTCAGAACGCGATTTCTCGCCTGTTGACAGACTCAGATCACAATAAACAGCGACCTCCAGCTACAGGTAAAGGCAATTTCATTCACTTCTCCTCTCTAGTATGTTGCTGGACACTTATTGTGACTATCTGAGCCTGCCAGTTTGAAAGAAATGACCGTTTATACGGCGAACTTTGACGGGAGCCACTTGCCCCATATAAGAGCGTTAGTTAGGCTGCAGGCTGTCTGCCGGCTGCCCCGGGCTCAATACTGGAGCGACCTCAATAAAAATGTTATCAATCACTCACATATACATAAATACATACGAAAATAGGACCCAGGTTGAAAAAAACCGAAGTTGCCCTTTAACTATACCCTCCTCCTCCCCATCCCCTATTTTTAGCTAAATTGGATTGCATTGTGGGTAATGCAGGCACCAAAGTTTGATAAGGAAGAAGCTAGGGATAAAAAACGATGACGAGTCTGGCGTTGCTGCACTTTGGCACTGTGTGTAGGTGAATCTGCTGTCATTATCGGAGGAGAAAGATTATATAAGAGCCATTTGGCTTCCAGTTGATTGTACAGTAGCATCACTTCAGTATCTTATTGATCACTGATAGCAAAGTGAATATTTGGATTCAGACTCATAATCCAAAGCTTTTAAAGCCTTAAAGCTTTAGAGCAGGGGTACTCAAATACATTTGTCGAAGGGCCAGAATTTTTCTTAACAGGCACCTTGGGGGCCGCACATTCAAATAGGCCTAGATTGAAATTAAATTCACCTTTTTCGTCTAATAATTTAAATATTTTTATTTTACTTGTAAGCACATAATTTTTATTTATACACTTCATGGTGTTTTGTATGATATAAAATGAAAAATCTTGATGATTATCATATCATCATTTACATATCATGCTGGAGCTTTACACTGCTGACTTGTATCGTCAGACATGCCCTGTGATTTTCAACTTAAATATGACCTGACCATCACAGGTCTGACTCTGTTCTGAGGATTAGGGCCCGACCGATATGGATTTTTTGGGGCCGATGCCGATTACGATTATTAGGGGGAAAAAAACCTGATAACCGATTAATCGGCCGATTATTATTATTTTTTTATTAAGTTTTAAAATTTTATTACTATAATAATATATCTATATATATTATATAATATAGGGCCCGACCGATATGGATTTTTTGGGGCCGATGCCGATTACGATTATTAGGGGGAAAAAAACCCGATAACCGATTAATCGGCCGATTATTATTTTTTTTTATTAAGTTTTAAAATTGTATTACTATAATAATATATCTATATATATTATATAATATATAAATTAGGGCTGCCTGGTCGACCAAGAAATCATTAGCCGACTAAAATTTCATTGGTCGATTGGTTGCATGAAAAAAAACAAACATTTGAAGCCTGTCTTGTCAAAATGAAGTCAAAATCAATATGGGCTTTTATTTTGAAGGGCCAAATATAGGAAGTCATGACACGTGATACTTTTTTGTTGTTGTTTTTTTTACACGGCATGGCGTCTCTCTCTCTCTCTCTCTCTCTCTCTCTCTTTCTTTTCAATCAAAAGCGATCAGCGGTTGCTGCCGTGCCCGGCACCGTGTCAAAGCGCTCACCGGCGGTCAGTCTCACAGCAGTGTCACGGAGCAGAGACATGATAGTCCCCGCTGCAGTCAGAGTCCCGCAATGCTCCACACCGCGGACCCCCCGCCCATCACACAGCCTCAGCTCAGTCACTCACCCTCATCTACTGTGTTTATTGGTGATAAATGCCAGTATATAACGGTAAAACCCGACCCCGACCGGCTTGTTGAATCTCGGACCCAACACGGCCGGAGACGAGCATTAATTCATTAATTCACAACCCGACCGCGGTGTAAAAAAAAAAAAAAAAAAAAGTGAAACGGAAAGCCAGTGGCAACACTGGTTTTGAGACAGATCAGTCACTCTGCTGTGTGCTGTGACTGAGGTGGTAGTGGATGGAGTTTGTCATGAGGTCGGCGCCGGTGCGGGGGAATCTTTTCAAAGTAAAACCAAGTTTTATTCCCTGCATTTTATTCCTGAAAATATCGGCGACAATCGGCGAGTTTTGGCCTATAATCGGCCGATTTAATCGGCTCGCCGATAAATCGGTCGGGCCCTACTGAGGATACAAGTCATTGGTCCTGAAATGTGTGTTTCTCTTCTATAACGCACATTCTACATCTCGGAGGCGACGTCTTTCCACACATGGGCTTCCTTCACCTTTCAAACGAGGCAGAGCTCAGTGGGAAACAGTAGGAGACACAGGCCGATGGAACCGGGACACAACAGCGGGGGAGAAGCAGGTCGTGCAGCTGTGCGCCGCAGACGTGCACGGAATGCGCGTGGCTACGGCTTTTGAGTTGTGAGCGTGCATGACGCGCGGCTACATTGAATGGGTTTGAGCGGGCGCAAAAGACGCTTAATCTGAACGGCCCCCCATGCATGATGCACACACAGTTGAACCAAGACAGCGGTGAAAATCACCCACGGTCTCTGCAGACAGGCAGGGAAAACCCTGCAGTCCAGCCTGCTCCCCAAATTTTCACGCATGGTGATTTGGGTTCGTCGGCGTTTCTGTATCCCAGTGCAGGGCCTCACTAGCCTCGTAAACCAGCCTCTCGCGGAAATGCATTTCATTTCATTTCTCGGGAGAGTCTGGCCTCATTCCCCCTGCAAGCGTTTGGGGTGGGCGGGAGCTGGGCGGGAGTAGTAGCAAAGACGGTTTAATATCTTTGGTAGTAACGTTGACAGACAACCCCATTCAGCCAATCAGCAAGTTGGTGTAGTGACGGGGCTTTGCACCAGTCGGTCCCTGATTGGCCAACGTGCTGTGTCAATCACAGCGGGCCACGCTGATTGGCTCGGCCTTCTGAGGGTTTCAGTCCAAACGCTTAGAATGGGGATGAGGCCAGACTCTCCCTCGGAATGAAATGAAATGCACTTCCGCGAGAGGCTGGTTTACGAGGCTAGGGCCTCACAGGCACACACAAACGCTCCGCACGTGTTTCCATGTCCCAGCGCTTTGACTTACAGGCGCACGGAGCCCGAGAAATACAGTATACAGTAATATGTAAACTAGTAGAACTCAGTCGCGGGTCTGATTGGAAGGTTCGACGGGCCGGATGCGGCCCGCGGGCTGCCTATTGAGTACCGCTGCTTTAGAGTCTCATATCTCTCGACCTAAAGCTCCTCTGACTTTTTAAAAGTCAAAGATAAACTCGTGCAGTGAAGATAGTAAAACAGTGGAGCCACATTTAGGACACAATCTACCTTTTATCTTCACTTCTTGCCTCATTTAGATTCTTCCTTGGGTATTACTATTCATATAAAGTTTATACCGATTTAAGCCAAGAAAAAATGAAATATTATAAGTATATTATATTATAAGGCTTAAACTGAAAACTGTCAGATCTTTTCCCCCTCATTTTATAACTCAAATGCACTGAACTGATACAAGCTCTTGTCTCGTTCCTCCTCTCTCCTTCAGCTCTGTGTTATTTGACTCTCCTCCTAGATTTGACTCTGCGTCTCTAATGAGCTGCTCCTGCTGTATTGTCTGCAGAACTGAAAAGGGAATTTAAAGATCCGACTGATCAATATTTCAAAGGTATGCAGTATAATATTAATGTTACAAGCTGTGCTGAGTGAGCCTTTATGTACTGCAGCTCATAGTGCAGTCATGGGTTTTATTCTTCCTCTCTTCAACATAAACTTTTCTCTTTCATAGCACTTTTCCTCCTCTTTTACAGTGAGATATGGATCAATGATTTGATAAGAAACTCCATATTTATTCTTTTAAAGTAAAAGTCTGATATGTGTCAATCAACTTGCACCAGCACTGCTGTGACTCGCAGCCTTGATGACCTTTGACCCTTAAAGATAGATAAATCCAGTGTTTCACCAGATTAAAACAGAAATTGAAGAGAGAAGTAAATAAACATATTTTTCTCTTTCTCCGTGTCGTCGTTTGATCACAGCAGCTGTTGAGACTTTTGTCATGCTCCTCTTCTCAACATGTTTCCTCCTGTTTGATTGACATTCACTACAAAGAACAATAGTGAACAGCAGCATACTTTCATTTTTGTTTTTTAATAATCATGTTGTAATTTTTATTTAATTGGATCCAGTTTTTAATTGCTGACCTCTATGAGTGTTCAGCAGCAGACAGAGTCATAATAAGCTGAATTAACGTCTAATAACTGCTGACTATGCTGACGGCTGCTGCCTCCTCCCTCTCTCCTTCCTCCATTTCCCTCCATCTGTCCTCCCTCTGCTAATGGTTTCTCCATTAACCCCACCTGACGGCTGTGTGGGTAATTACAGATGTATTTACGGCCTGTGGCCATACACAATGAGAAATAAATAACGTGTTTGACCAAGCAGAAAGAGACATTAGACACACACTATTCTTTTTAATGGAAACTCTTGCCAGGAGGCTGGACTGTGACGTCCTCGACAGTTTTGTCTCTACTTGTCCTCGTTGCTGTTGCCTTAGTTCACTCGAGCTCTGCAGGTCTGTCCCTCCCTCAACTTCTGCTGCTCTGTTGTGCAACAGGACGTTTAAAAATAAAATCAATATGTACTCTGGTGTAGGTGGAGAGGACCACACTTTACTCTTTCATCCCTCGCTTTTATCTCCTTTTCTATCCAACCGTGGCTCTGCAGGTTTTCCTCCAAGCAAAAAGTAGCAGATTTAACAAAAGGTTTTGACACACGTGTCCTGCAGCCAGAGACAAGCTACAAGAGCTCCTGCTGGTCTCGTCTCATCAGTAAATGGGTGAGGGCAGAGGTGTTGATTGATCATTTTATACTCTTTCTCTATTCTATATACGTAGTTCTTTCCCAGTTATTCAAAATATAAAATAATAAAAATACTAAATAAGTTAAAGATAGCTGAGTGTGGTGCAGCCATACAGGATGTGGTCTCGCTGGTCTTTATATAGAACCTGGACACTCCTCATGATGATGTATGTGCATATTGGATAATGTTAAGATTACTTACATACTACTTTTATCCACCTGGTTTTTAGACCATGTACTTTTTACCGTTTCTGTAAGAGAACATTTGTTAATAACACCTCTGCTGCTGTAACAAATAGGAAATGTGTTTTCCTGATTTCTTCAGCACCAGAGCAGAATTGATAATGATTGTTGCTGTGTAGATGAAATGAATTGTGAAATAGTTTAGGTCAATGATCGTTTGATCTCGATTATCTTGTTTGTGTAATCATTGGAAGCCAAAATCGAAAGTGAAAATATTATTCAAATTTGACTATTCTTACAGCCTTTACCCACATGAACCTGATACATCTGCTCTGGTGTTTGTGTCACTTAAATCTCTTAAGGCGAGACACGGCAGGCAAAAACATCGTTTTTTCATGCACTTATCAATTTTGAGATTTTGGGCTATTTTGCTTCCATAACATGTCTTCTTTCAGACTAATACAAAAAAATAGTCTAAAATACACATTATGGGTGTTTATTTTACTTCACTTTGACTGGTGTTCTCCTAAATTCACCAGAACTGAGCGTTCTATCGCGGAGCGAGCCTCTATCTCTCCCTCTCTCTCTCCTGCACTAATGTGTCGGTTCCAAAAATGGTCATTTCCTTTGTACCAGCGACGAATCGTAAAAGTACGAGGGAGGGTCTCATTGGCTGGTGTCGTTTTCCGACAGCGTGATTCGTTTAGAAGCATCACGTGATGCGCTCTGAACAGCGGAGGGACTTTTAAAAACGGGGAAAGGAAATCGATTTAAATCCTCACGTAAAATAAAACAGCAACTCTCACTTGCTAGACAACAAAAGACACAGCACAGAAACTCACCGAGCCATAAGATCCCTTTACAAAGTGCGTCATCGCGGAAGCTGTCACCCGTAAAAAATGAGTGTTTGCCGCCGGAGACCAGCGCGATACACAGCGGTGGCTTTTTTTTTTTTTTTTACACATCAGACGTCTGAATGAACTGATCGGAGATTTAATATGTCCCTGCGCTGGTACAGGGCTTAAAATGAGCATCGATCCTCAGAATCACGTGTTGTGCAGTAGTTTACTTCTCAGTGACAGAGGTGAAACGGATGTGACACTGACATGGGCCAGATATGATTTTTAGCCAGACAGAGAGAAACTGAAAACATTGGTTGTCATATTACAGATGAGCCCAACTAGGCTACACCTAAAGTGTTTTTTATTTTTATTTTTTTCTCTGACCTACTGGCCCACACACCTTAAAATTCACAGTGGCCAGACACTCTTGTTTCCAGTAACAATGGGCTCTATGCACAGCTCCACTGCTTTCTAAATTCAAGGCAGCTCTTTTATTTACTGACAAACTGATTAATCCAGGTGTGTCTGAGTAGTCACATTGGTCAGACACACCTGGATTAATCAGTTTGTCCAATAATGTAATACAGGAAATAAAGGAGCTGCCTTAAGTTCAGGAAGTAGAGCTGTGCATAGAGCCAATTTGTGGAATTTTTGCAATAGAATCTTTAAAGGCCATTTTCTCAAAATGAGCTTTTTCTTATACTCTGGACCCGAAATCTCCAGTTCAGCAGCACTTACAGACACCAAACCTTCCAGTTGTATTCCCGCCTATATTCTGAAGGTTTTTACAGAGGGGATTGTTGATATATCATTCACAGCCTCATTTATACAACAATTTATACCTAAAAACAGGGCGAAATTTGATTTTTTAGGGCTGGTGACAGTATTTTCTCATTTACAAAGTGATAAAAAGAGATATCCAAAATCCCCTCTGTAAAAACTTTTGACTTTAATATGTCAACAAAATAAAACAAGAATTTTGAAAGTGGCTTTATCCAATCTTCAGATTTCGGGTCTGGAAATGTACACAAATTCACGCATATTTAATTATATAATGTCTAATTTTCATATGTAAGCATAATATTTAAGAAAACATGTAATACAAAAAATAATTGTCTCAATCTAAGTAATAAACATAGAAAGTTTCATGGCAATAGCTGTTAGTTAAATTTTTTACCCTATTCACCTGGGGTGTCTCGCCTTAAAGGGACAATATGTGACATTTACCCCCATCTAGCGGTGCGGTTGCATGTCGCCACGTATTCTTGCTGTTGCGTTTACGTAAACTCGGGCAGAAGTCAGAAAAACAACACACGCTGCATGTATCAGGATAAACAAGCCTCTATGTAAACAAACGGTCCGCCAGCACGAGGCAAAACAATACAGGCGTGACAATATGTTGTCATGGCGATGTCGTATTGTTTACCTGACCCACGTTTTACCGGCTTTCTCTCGTCGAGTAAAATAACATCCAGTCGGTTTGCCGACGGCGTCACTCACGGCGTCATTCAGGTGTCTGACTGCACCTAAAGGCAACAGTGCCTCCGTCCTTCCTCACACTAGCCTACACGGTGGTGACAGTTTTAACAGGCGCTGTCTGGAAAACTTTCTCCCCGAGCGGAGAAGCTCCGGCGGCCCGAGTTTGTGGTTACTTACAGCCACGGTGACACTGAACGTAAAACATGGCGATTCAACATGGCAGAGAAGGTTCGGTGAACCCCCCCCTGTATGTTTGTAACGACTTGTAACATCTCATTCTAAGGTACGAGAAAGCGCTCGTTTGTATGCGGGCGCGATTCCACTTCAGTGAAATACGTATTTATGAAAGCGATATTTGATTTTTGTCAATAAAAAGCCAATAAAGTCCCATACTGTCCCTTTAAGGTTTTTAAGTCTCAATTAAATCAGCTTCTTCATTCTCCCTCATTTGGGTCAGAACTGACCAGCGGACGATCTGATCACTGTGCCAAGTCTGTGTCACTGATGCTGTGTTGTCATAGCGACTGGCTCAAGATGAGGGTGCACATTCTGATATTGTTCTTGCCTGAAATACTGGATAGAGTATCTGAAAGGATGCACTGATCTGATAGCAACTTGTCTATTTATAGACTTTATTGTTTCGCAAAGTGTGTGTGTGTGTGTGTGTGTGTGTGTTGTGCCACCAAACAGAATATTTCTTTTGTTAAATACCAACATACGGGTTTCATCATAAAAACGTAAAATAATAGGCCACATTTCAATATTTAGTTAGAATAAAAAAGTGTAATGTGTTTTTCTTTAAACAAGAAGCTGTGACTTTTAGATTCTAGTTAGAATTCATTCAAGAGCTGGACTGAAGCACCTGAGCATTTCATACAGTTAGAACAAATAAAGAGACTTCAGGTTGAAAACAGTCTTTTTCTCATTTCAAGCACAGTCAGTCTACTACTGTACTTCTTCACTCAACACATAAATCAAAGTATTTCTATCTGGAAATCATTTCTGCAGTGAGAACTGCCTCAGCAGGAGACAAATGTAGGTAGAAAATGGAGAAGTGAGCGAATTACAAATGACAAAATAGATAGGGTAGCTGTCTGTGATACAGATGGGTGAAAAAAAGTGTCTTGGTTCGGACTGAGGCCTGTGGAACTGCTTCAGGGATCCTTGACAGGTGTTTGAGGATGTACTGGAAAGATGAACATTCCTCTACAGGATGTCTCCTTGTTTATTCACCAAAATAAATAAATAAATTACGTCATGGTCTCGAGCATCGAAGTCAAAGAGAGGATCGATGATCCTTTACTTTTTCTTTTGAGACAACACTCATTCTCTCTCTGTTTTTTATTTTACCAGTGGTGTCTGCTGATGTGCACGTCTGCAGCAACCCAAACAAATGTATGTGTTACTGTTGACTGGCTCTATTCCAGCCACATGATTGGTTCGGCGCGGTGGAACTCTCAATATCATTGGCTATTGGTTTTGTCTGCCAAAACATGGATGAATGAAACCTATCGACCACGTCTCATATTTCTATCGAGGAAAAGTTATTTCACAATGTCTACCGTTTTATCGCCCAGCCCTAGGTGGGCTATTGTCCCCCTCCTACCTGGGAAACAGGTGGGAGACACAGCTCTAACTACACAACACCGACAAGCACTGAGAGCTGCATGTTGCAGTGACGTTATAAGATTTAAAAAAAAAAAACAAAAAAAAACCTGCAAATAATAAGCCAACAAAAAGGTGCAACTTGCCACTGAACTTTTTGTAAATGTATTATTTGCGGGGGCTTTGGGGGATCTGGTGACGGTGGAGGATCCGGGACTGATTCACTGTGGACCACCACCAGTCTGATCAGGTCCATCGCAGCGCGGCAGCTGCAGCTCTGCCCCGCTGTCTGTCTGTCACTCTCGTGTATCACCGCAATCTCGTTTACATTACATTAAGTCGACATCAGGAGAACAATGAGACGTGACGGTAAATTAATGAAAATGAAATTATGATAATGTAAATGTACAGATATAAATATATTTGTTGCGAAACCTTGGGCCAATTTTGGCCCCTGGATCATGATTTTTGGGGGCATTCTTGGTCAAATTGGGGGCCAAATGGCCCATGGCCGCTGGTTAAGGCTCTTTGTTCCGTGACTTTGGACATATTTTTTATTTATTTGTTTTGTTTTGTTGCACATTGTCATTTTAAAAGTAGTGCACACTGCTGTAACACTGCTGTTGTTTTCCACTTGAACAAGATTGTTACCTTTATATTGTAAATAAATTATTTAAATTTGACCATTAGTGCCTAATGTGATACATTATGGAAATTGCATCACTTATATGTAGCCCATCTTTTGAAATAAGATTTACTGTACAAAAATTGATGAATAAAACCAATGATGGTAGACTAGACTAGTCTGAAAATGGCATAGGCCTCTGTGCTGTAAGAAAAAAAAAAGAAATCGAGAATCGAATCGAATCGTGACTAGTGTTGTCACGATACCAACATTTTGGTACCGGTATCGGTACCAACATGTTTTTCGATACTTTTCGATACTTTTCGGTACTTTTCCAAATAAAAAGAGAACACAAAAAATGTCATTATTGGCTTTATTTTAATAGAAAATCTTAGAACTATAACATATGTACCAGTAAATAATCACTAAATCAGTAAACAGTCACTGCTGCTGCAGGATTAAATTTCCATCTATATTATTCTGAACTCTTCCTAAATTAAAACATTAGTGACAACATTGTAATTTTTGGGAGAAATTGTCATCAGTAGTTTATAGAATGAAACACAAACGTTCATTTTACTCAAACACACACCCCTATTGTTTCCCATACGTAGACCAAATTGATTCCCCCCCCCCCACCCCTCCTCCGCGTAGCGCTCCTTCGCTGTGTTCACTCACTCGCTCACTCACAGAGAGAGAGAGAGAGAGAGAGAGAGAGAGAGACTATGCATGCCAGTGGTGGTGCGCGGTAAAAACGAAACTTACCGTATCAACCAGCTGTTTGCATTAATTAACGAGTCTGTAGCGGCCCGTCTCTCTCTCTCCCGCGCGGCGCACACACACATAAACACAGGCACGTGGACAGGTGGCGCTGTAATGGTAAATTTTAAAAAAAAGCACCTTGCTTCGTTTGTGACTCGCTCACTCGCTCGCCGCGGCTCAAATTACAATGCGGCGACTTCACGCGGCGACGTCACCGCTGCCGGCGGCGCAAAATGAAAGTACCGGTCCCATCTAAGCGCAGTATGGTACCGTTTTAAATGCGTCAGTACCCCGGTACCACTCTAGTACCGGTATACCGAACAACCCTAATCGTGACCCTAAAATCGAATCGAGGATTTGGAGAATCGTGACACCCCTAATGTATATGAATGCATATTGCAGTGAAGTAGTGGTGACTCAGCTCCTAGGTGAATATGCTACCAGGACCACTCTCCACTGTGCACTGTAAACCCGAACACTACTACTAACTCAAAAGTATTGTGAAACAACAATCAAAATCCGCTATCAAGTCAACCCAACTTTAAGTTACTAAGTGTTCCGAACGAGGAATGCAGTTATAATTCCGTGCTACTAAAATTGTCTGAGTGATCATCACGACCTTACTCAAAACCTTTGAATGCACGGAGGCGTGCAACGTAATGACGTCAGTGCGTCATTACGTTGGCGGCACCGAACAAGGCAAAAATCAAACCAACATGGCGGTCGTGAAGCGAGGGGAGTGCATCGGCTGCTGAAGTTAAGAAAACTTGTAAGTATAAGGGTAAAGTCTTCCAAAACTCACTTGCATGTTGTTTAATTGCATAAATGCCACAACGAAATAGTTTTTTTGTTTGTCTGCGCTTTATGTTACACATTCAGCGTAACACGCGGTCACAGTTACCGGTCTTTGGCGAGGACGTGTTGCGAACTGAGTGCAATAATGACGATAAATATTTTCAGTCGACGCTATTTTTATTCTTTATAATTGTGTTTCTGCTGGTAAAGTTAACATTTGGTTGAAAATAAGCCGGTATGATCCGGTAAAGCCGCCTCCCCTCAAAGTAAGAAGACGGTGTGTGTGCGCGCGTGTGCGTGTGTGGGGGATGGGGGTGGGGTGGAGTGGATACAGACGAGTCCGGTGTTAGTATAACTTAAGTAACGGCAGTAGTGGTAGTAGTAGTAGTAGTAACGTGGCCAGGGCATGAAACAGACAAGTCCGGTGCTGCTCAGTGAACAGTTTTTGCACTTGTTTACAAATTCAGCGTAACACGCTGTCACAATTAACATTACGTTACCGCCGGTCTTTGGTGAGGACTTGTTGCGTGAACTGAGTGCAATAATCATAATGTCAATACATATTTTCAGTCTACGGTATTGTTCTTTATAAATGTGCTTCTGCTGGTAAAGTTAACATTTGTTTGGGGGACAGCTCCACTACTTCCTGAAATAAGCCAGCTCCTTTATTTCCTGCTTTACATTATTGGACCAACTGATTAATCCAGGTGTGCCTGACCATTGTTGTGAGGTCAGGATTAATCAGTTGGTCCAATAATGTAAGACAGGAAATAAAGGAGCTGGCTTATTTCAGGAAGTACTGGAGCTGTGCATAAAGCCCATTGATACATATTCATGTTAGAATCACAAACCAGCTTTAAAAATGTAAGTTATTATCTCATGTTAGAATCACAAACCAGCTTTAAAAATATAAGTTATTATGTCCTAGTTATTATCTCCTATCTCTACCAGGGAGCTTCCATCCCTTTTATTAGATAGTCAAAATGTGTACTTTCTTTTGAAAATAAAGCAGTATTCCTGTTCTGTGTTTCTCACGTGCCAGTAGCTGTGGTTGAGAGAGAGAGAGAACTAACTGGTGACTAATTAATTGTCTTTCCCTGTAGGCAAGTCTGTCCCTGTCGGCTCAAGTCCTCAAGTCTGTCCCTGTCGGCTCGAGTCCTCAAGTCTGTCCCTGTCGGCTCGAGTCCTCAAGTCTGTCCCTGTCGGCTCGAGTCCTCAAGTCTGTCCCTGTCGGCTCAAGTCCTCAAGTCTGTCCCTGTCGGCTCAAGTCCTCAAGTCCTCAAGTCTGTCCCTGTCGGCTCAAGTCCTCAAGTCCGTCCCTGTCGGCTCAAGTCCTCAAGTCCGTCCCTGTCGGCTCAAGTCCTCAAGTCTGGCCCTGTCAGCTGAAGTTGGTAGCCAGCACAAGGCATACTTGGCAAACAAGGTAATGTTTATGTTCATTTTTAATGTAAAGATGTATCCATTAAATTTAATGTTTGGGCAGGAATGTTGATGATAATTGTTTTTGCTTTTAACTGTATTTTTTGGTGAGCCAGATAATGCAGTTTTCAACCAGAATTGATACATATCACAAACCAGCTTTAAAAATGTAAGTTATTATGTCCTATTATCTCCTATCTCTACCAGGGAGCTTCCATCCCTTTTATTAGATAGTCAAAATGTGTACTTTCTTTTGAAAATAAAGCAGTATTCCTGTTCTGTGTTTCTCACGTGCCAGTAGCTGTGGTTGAGAGAAAGAGAGAACTAACTGGTGACTAATTAATTGTCTGTCCCTGTAGGCAAGTCTGTCCCTGTCGGCTCAAGTCCTCAAGTCCTCAAGTCTGTCCCTGTCGGCTCAAGCTCCCAAGTCTGTCCCTGTTGGTTGAAGTTGGTAGCCAGCACAAGGCATACTTGGCAAACAAGGTAATGTTTATGTTCATTTTTAATGTAAAGATGTATCCATTAAATTTAATGTTGCTGATAATTGTCTTTGCTTTTAACTGTATTTTTTGGTGAGCCCGATAATGCCGTTTTCTATGTTTAAAGGGATAAAAGAAATAACTATGAAGGCAAATGTCATCCTTAGTTGTTAAGAGATTAGATTAACTATAGTCTACATTGCACAGTTGTTTAGTCTTTTTTGTCAGAAAAATAATAGCTTAATACATAGCTTAGTCCACAGCATTTAACAAAGATTGGAAAGGGTTCACAATCTGTGTTTTAAAATGTATAAATTACTTTATTTATTTCTAGCTAAAATATTCTAATTAGAAATTTGGACTGCATTGTTTGAGTGGTTTCAGAGTACTATTTTTTTATGTCATCCCACAGGATCAAACACCTGAGACCAGTGAAGAGCACTGAGAGCAGTGAATGGCACAGAACCTCTATGGTAAACATCGATCTTGAAAGACACTGAAGACGACTTTTGTTTGAGTAATGGAGTGGAAGTGCAAATTGTGTATTGTGTCTGCAGACACCCGGGCACAGTTATTCCGGCACTATCGCTTGAAACACAGCCATTATTCTAGAGTTAGCCCTCTACCATGTCTCCATGACTCTTGTATTTGTACATTTCTGTCCTTTAATGCCTTGAAAATTCATTTGTCACGGTTTCACAGAGATGTGTGTAGACCCAGTGCAAGTGACATAGCACAAGCAGAAAGGGCAGCTTTTACCTGTTCTGTGTGTAACTTGAAACAGCCCTTCTCACAAGAAACATTGTTCACTCATTTAAGGGGCCATTTAAAAAAACGTGAGACGATAACATGCCCATTTAAAAACTGTAACTACAGCACTAATGTGTATTCTTCTTTTAATACACACAAAAGTAGGATACATGCAAATAGTTCAGACTTTAGTGATGAGATAGTTTCAACAGAAAATGCTACTGTAAATGCTGCTGACCTTGATTATGAAGATAATTCCCTATCCCAACATGCAGACTCATTTGATAATCCTGAGGATGACAGTGTATGTGACTCCAGTCAGTTGAGAGCCCAGTTGCGCCATAATCTCTCCTCATTATTCCTTAAAATGCAAACTGTTCTCCACGTTTCTGAAATGGCAACTCAGGAAATAGTTGATCATCTCAGTCAGATATTTTCCTTGTCTCAGCCTCTCATCAGGGATACTGTAAAGGAGACACTACAGAGGCATGATATCTCTATTACTGAAGCTACCCTGAATGATTTAGTAAATGAGGTTATGAACACAAATGTTTTTGTCAGTGCCACAACTAAAGGGGAGGAGATGTCAACCAAAAAACGAAGAAAAACATTTGTTGAAAAAAATGTCCCTGTTGTGAAGCCAGTGCAGTATGAGTTGGAGCCTGGATGCAGAGTAGCCTATGTCACTATTCTCCAGGTGATCCAGGAAATGTTTAAACACACAGACATCCTGGAAAGAATAAAGGAAACGAAGGTGTCACAAAAAGGCCATTACACGAGCCACCAAGATGGTTTATATTTTCAAAAGAATAATTTGTTGTCTTCCTTAGAACTCTCACTGCCAATTTTATTGTACATTGATGATATTGAAATTGCTAATCCTTTAGGCACTTCAAGAAAAATTCACAAACTGTGCTCAGTTTACTGGGTGCTTGCAGATCTTCCACTTAAATACAGATCAGCGCTGCATGTTATTCAGCTAGCAGCCATTTGTAAGGTCTCTGATGTCCAGAAGTATGGATACAAAACAGTTCTCCGTCCTTTGTTACAAGACCTTTGCACTCTTGAACAAGACGGTGTGTTCATCGAGTCTCTTGGCCAGTCAGTTCAAGGTACTGTTCTTTGTGTTGTGTCTGACAACCTGGCAGCACACGCATGAGCAGGCTTCATGCAATCCTTCCGTGCAGGACATATTTGTCGTTTTTGCAATGCCACATGAGACCAGATTCTGTCTCATGAAGTTGGAGACGGTGAATTTTGTCTGGTCCCAAAGACCTTTGCCAGAAAGCGGTCAATTGGTGGTAATGGTCATGAAAACAGCACATTGTTGCGACTACTGCCATTGATGATAGGCCATACAGTTCCTGATGGAGATGGGGCTTGGACTATATTGATGGATTTAAAAGATATTGTCGAACTAGTCCTGTCCCCAACATTTGACGATGAATCTATTGAGTATTTGAAGACCAAGATTCAGGATCACAGACAAATGCTTCAGGAGGTTTTCCCTGAGTTCAGACTGCTTCCTAAGCATCACTATTTAGAGCACTACCCGGATCTCATACGTTGTTTTGGACCCCTTGTCCATTTGTGGACTATGAGATTTGAAGGAAAGCATAGGTTTTTCAAGTGTGTAATACACGATACACAAAACTTTAAGAATGTGGTGAAAACCCTAGCAACACGGCATCAGCACATGGTAGCATACTACCTCAGTGCACCCTCATTCTTTAAACCACACCAGCAGGCATCAAATGTCTCTTCAGTCTTGGTCTCAGTCCTTCCAGATGTTGCTCAACAGTACATTAGACAAAAAACAGACAGCAGTGTCATATACAGCACATCAAACATCACTTTGGATAGCACCATGTATGATGTTGGGAGGTTTGTATCTGTGGGACAAAAGGGAGGACTGCCTCAGTTTAGCAGGATTGAGCAGATCCTGTGACTTGTTAACAGTGATGTAATGTTTCTATGCAGGGAACACAAGTCATGTTACATTGAACACTTGAGATCGTACAAACTTTACCCTGGAAATTTAACAGTCAACAACATATTAGAGTTTAATGACAGCTTACCGCTCTCTGCGTACCATGTTGAAGGACAACTTCTGTTGACACCCAAGCGCTTCATACAGCTGAACAGAAAGTAATTCATACCTTGTGCTCAAAATAACTACACAGCAGCTCAACAGTGAGTTGATTTTAAGATGAAAGGAAATGTCTAAATTCTTTCATTCTAAGTTTTTGACTGTGTAAATGAATGTGTAAAGATTATTTTTTAGACTAAGTTTTGTTGTTTCATTCCCTACAAAATTTGATAACTGTTCTCTCTCTTGATTTTCAGCTGATGGCCATGCCCCCAAAGTACCTTCTTCGTGTCTACATAGCCACTGATGTGGCTGTGAAAGTGACTTTGAATGAGAGGCCAACATCAGTTGATGAGCTCATCGGCATCTTGAAAGACAAAGTTAAGCCAAGGCTGGACTTTGAATTCACGTTACAGTATGAGGATCCGGACTTCGGAGGAGAGCTCTGCTGTTTGGTTGATGTAGAAGACCTGCCAGAGAAGAGCACGCTTAGAGTTGTTAGATCAGAAAGTGACCTAAGTTCATGTGGTAGTTCAGACACAGATATCCTGCCTCACGTGCCTGCAAGCCAACGGCAAAAAACATGGCCTGATGTTTTCCCTGTCCCAACTTTTTCGTATGAAGTTGAACATGTCTTGCAAGAGGGGACCAGTGTTTTTGAGAGCTCTGGAAAGACTCTAAAATTAAGCAGAGCACAAAAACACAACATTCTAGAGAACATGGCCTCCTTAATGTACTCTTTTAAACCGTACCCAAGCGACAGGGATGTAGGCATGGCAGCTGAAGCCCTGATTAACGCTCACCCATGTCTGAAAGAGCCGGGGACTGCGAGTGGGTGGTACGGATGGAAAATTAGCCTGAAATTTAAAATGGGAAATTACCGTACTAGGCTGGCAAGATCTGGATGCAAGGAGGTGTCCGTAAATACAGGGAAAAGAAGCAGGAATAATCCCGAGAAAGCACATCCCCACTCGAACATTAAAAAAGCCAGAAGGGCTGAAGTAAACTTTCTCCCAAACTTCCCAAGAGGACAAAACGAGGACAGTTTGGAGGAAATGAGAATAGAGATGAAAGCTGAAGTTGATAGAGCCGACAGAAACCTACAATCAATAGAGAAACTCATGCAGACAACCTTTGCACTTCGTCGTCAGGAAATTGTTAAGGGAGACCCATTGGTGAAGGACTTTCTGGAGAGATGGCCTGCCCTTCAGGTCCAATCACAGGTAAAAATAATAATAACAAAAACAATAATACACAGACTCAAAGTGTTTTCTGCTCATCTTCAACTATTTTTATTGTACTGGCTATTCATTTTAAAAAAGATAGTGTACCCATCAAATGTGACTGATGTGTTTCCCTTTGGTATTTTACTGTCTTTCACATACTTTGTGTGTCCATGTTATTTTGTAGGTCTGTGCTGAGTTCCACAGGATCACCAATGTAAATAGAACTTTACAGACAGAAGGCAGCTCGTACTGGAAGGGTGGCAGGAGCACTGCGAGAGATCCTACAGTATTATGAAACTGAGGTGAGTAGAAAAAAAGCTAAAATGGACTTTGTCTAAATTTTATCCACGTGGAACAGCTGGCTCCCAGGATTGTCAGCATTTACTACCACCATCATTACTATATACTACTACTATACAAGGGGCAGTCCTTCACTTTTAACTTTAAATCAATTAATTATCCTGTAACATGTACATATTTAGTACAGTAAGTCATACTTTGTCGGCAGCAAAGGGCCCCTGTTTTTTTCTCATGTGTCTTTGTTTATCCACCCAGGATGTGCACGATATCAACATGAAACGCACTGTGGCCCTTCGTGCTCTCTCAGTATACCTGCGGGAAGAGGACACACAGTTTTTCAAGACTTGGAACGTAAGTCTTAATATATTTATATAAAAGATCTCATCACTAATCACCTTTTACCATTGGAGCTCTTTTGAAGTGCCTTGGTGTTGTAAGTAGGGCCCTAAGCTTCTTTTTCTCACCATCACATACTCACTCCTCTCTTTCTGCTCGCTCACTCACTCACTCACTCACTCACTCACTCACTCACTCACTCACTCACTCACTCACTCACTCACTCACTCACTCACTCACTCACTCACTCACTCACTCACTCAAACTCACACACAGGTTAAGATGGCACCCCAAGCAGAGGTCCAAGGGATTTCTCAAAATTTCTGAGGGGAAATTTTCTAATTGAGCCACTTAACCTTAACTCATTGAGTGCCGCGCTCCTTTCCAAAGTTTTAGTCAAGTGTGCCGGCAAATTAGACCATATTTGACTTTTTATTTTAGAGCCATAGTGTATTCTATATTATTGCCACCAACACATACTGTAGCTCATTTGAAAGGTTTAACTTTATCCTTCAAATGGCCACAAACCGTTTGTTTCTACGTGCCTCCGTTCCTGAGAAAAGTCAAGCTAAACATGGCTGGGTTTCACCAAAATCCCTCCTTTTTTTTCTAGAAAAGGAGATAGAGCGTCTTTTATGAAAGGTGCGCTGTTTGTGTCTGTCGCTCTTCAGACACTCGCATTTCTGGATCAAAGGGCTCGTATAAGATAAATATACACAACAATTGTTGTTCTATTCACAAAACCACCATCGGGGGCGGGGGGGGCGCCACTAAACAACAATAACACAGACGCACCGTGCCGTGTCACAGCCTCTCGCCGCGGAACGTGAGGCTCTGCCGGCCACAGCGGCTCGGAAACACCGGTCCCGCCGGTGGTCGCGGTTCTTCTGTGGTACGGGTCGGTGGTGCCGGTCTGCTTTGACCCAGAGACCATCAGATTTTACCGCGGGAGGACTTTGGGGAGGACACGGTGTTGCTCCAGATGAAGACCGGGCGGGACAGTGGGCTGAGAGCTTCCTGGTTCAGCTCCCAGCTGCTGCAGCCTCGCGGGTGAGAGCAGAGCAGCAGCGGAGCAGCTGCTGCATCTGCATGCAGAACTCCGTTTGCAGAAGCTGAGTTATGATAAAAACTTCCAGATCATGAGCTGTCATGTGACTTTGATCGTCATCTATTTCAGTTCTCCTCGTCGTAGAGTCCCCATATTTACATATAATGTGTATTAAAGTGTCTATTTTCATAATTTAAAAAAAAAGCAAAAAACGAAAAATTTCGTTTTTGGCACTCAACGCATGGGAACGAAAAACGAGAAATTACGTGGTTGG